>NW_010098490.1:0-26236 GCF_000699245.1 Pterocles gutturalis
TCTCTAACATTATGTGATTCTGTGATTCTATAAATCCAGGGAAATATGTGAAAATGGAATTAAAACCTTACATGGGATCACTCAAAACCATATATGGATGTCCGCATTCTGAACACATTAAGTTAAAACGAGTTCTGGGATCTGACCCATTTTTTTATTGTAGTAAAAATAAAGAAAAGAAAAATAACAACTTCAATAGAAGCTAAAAAAATCCATTCACTTTTCCACATCAGTGAGTTTGTAATTTTAAATCTTGATCAAGGGCTTACAGGAATAAGTCCATATATTAAAGGCTAAACATTAATGATATCTGAAGAATAATTAATGATCTTGGAGCTGAATTTTTCTTAAAGGAGCTGACCACCAAAGCAAACACTAACGTGATCTGAAGATATACAGAGTCAGATACTGCATTCATGATATTTCTTTTCAATATTGATGTCTTAGTAGCAATGATTATTCTAAGTTGAGTTCCTGGTTTTAATCCCAAACACTGCAGATGGGTTATATGCAATGCATGCTATTTTACACTTACTTTTCTTCCACCAACTTCAAATTAAAGTCTGAAGTTTTTTCTCTTACTTGGATTGCTGTGAAGAAGTTATAACTTTACTGAAGACTAAAGTTACACTTCAGAAAGAAAAGAAAATTAGACTTGTCCATTGTTACAACTGCAAAGCAGCAACACAAGGAAAAGAAACTAATACAAGGTTTTGTTTTCTCTTCCCTGTGGTAACCTATAGTTTTCTTTTTTCAAAGACATTTCTCTGATGGAGTTCAACCCTAAGTTCAGCTTCAAGCTGTGTGTTCTAGTGCAATTCCAATACCGTTGGCACTTCTGGAAAGCAACGCAGGTACATTTAAGCATAGTACACTGTAAAAAAGTAATTTGGCTTGCACACTGAATGAGATCAGATATTGCAGACATCCAGAAAAAAAAATCAATATTTATACAACAGAGTTTGTTTATTGTTCCCATGTTTATTACACAGAAATTCTTCACTAAGACAAAACTAACCTTTTGACACATGGGTAGAATAATATTGTATTGTAGGCATGTAAATTGCTTTCCACTGAAATATTTGAAGTTCCTCTACATTTGAATGCAAATATTTGGTTATTTAGCATATCACTTTGAAACATGAGTTTCCTTCACAAGCATACTTTCTTGTGCCTACTGGTTCAGGGAGTCTTGTTATTCCCTGATTTCTATTAGAAATAATGTTTTCCGATACAGCAGCTATAAAACCCAGACAAGCTATTATTATCTGTCTGTATTAGCTTGTCTTTTTTACTTTGAGGATTGTTTCACTACAAAACTGTACAACATAGTCTTTAAAAACAGAAAATGTTCTTGTCTGACACTTATGAGGTAGTCAGATTATAATTTGATGATGACACAGCATCCTTAAATTTCATTTGTAATTTGTGTGTGTTTTGCAATTACGACACTTAAATAAATATTGCATTGTATTCCAAACCTGAAGCCTTTGTGCACATCAAGAAAATACAAAAACTCTAAAGAAAAGCACCCAATAGAAGGAGAAGGGGCAAATTCACCAGATTTTCTTTGTTTTTTTGATACGCCTCACTGCCTGAATGCATATCTTTCAATGTCAGAGCAATGCTCTGCAAACCCAAAGTGTGTGAAATATGAAGATTTTCCACTCTTTTTCCACTTCTGTGAGTTGGAAGCAATCTCACAGCTTATTTAGTTTATGAGGGTTGATAAGGGCTGCTTAGTAAGAGGAATTCTGAGTAGGCTGTAGACTGCATGAAAGAAGCCAATGCAGTGAAAGGATTTGGGGTTTTTTAAGACCGGGCTGAGGAACTAATCTGCTTACTGTTCCTAGTACTCATAGTCAATGCACTAGGAAAAAAAAAATCAAAAAAAAAACAAACAAACAAACAAACAAAAAACCCAAAACAAAACAAACAAACAAACAACAAAAAAAAAACAACCACAAACCAAAAAAGAAAAAAAAAAAAAACCAACCAAAAAAACCTACGAAACTTGAGGTGGAGGCAGGAAGGTGGAAAGAGGGATTGTGCAGATTGGTGGTTGTAGGTTTGAATTAACCATTGGTGTACCTACGAATGAGCAAAGATCCTTCCACTACTCCTAGGGAGGTTTGTATGATCTTGTGACAAAAATAACAGTTGTGCGTAACTGAAAATACTGAAAATACTACAAATGGTGCATTAGTTGAAAAACTGAGAACTGATTCAGAAAATGTTGCCATTTTGCATATGGTTTTGCATGAAATATTGACTTGTTTTCATTTTTGCATTTGTTGTAGCAGTGCAAAGCATGTGTAGGAAGAATCATAGTTTGATTAAAATTGATAAACTTGTTACAGATATGGACATATGAAATGACCGGCAAGAAAATACACAATGAAACAGAAGCATGTGGTCATTGCTACGCAACAGGAAGCAGGTTAAAATTTAAGGTCACTGGGAGGGTTAGCAGAAAGACAATAAGTCAATATAACACACTTAAAAAGGTGTTTGTGGGTAATCAGCTGTTGCTATCTCTTTATTAGCACAAACCTTTTCATACTTAGAAAAGAGACAGGAAAGATGATTGTTCATCTCAAATAAAAGGTATTTATAAATATATATAATACGAATAAGCAGACTTCAGCCTGCTACATTTTTTTTTTTTGCTTTATAATCACGTCCTGTAGCTTTTTTCAGTGTATTCCAAAATAAGTTCCAAAATGTACATAGAAGAGTCTTGTTGACAAAATAAAAGATAATTCTTATGAATAAGTGGCATTTTTTATGAAGTGAAAATGCACCCTCTATTTCCTGTGCAGCTAAAGTTTGCCCTTTCATACAACTTTTTTCTAAATGATTCTGTTTCAAAATATGTTACAAATCAATTTATCTGTATTTGATTCTTTTAATTGTAGTACATTTTAGATTATATCCTGCTTAATGCTCTGCTGTGCTCAGTGGGTTTAGGATTGAAAGTGCATTTTAATATCAACAACAAAGAAAAGATGAGCAGGTGAGCTCAGCTGTGATTGCTGTATACACATCAGTCAGTATTTACCAGACAATTCAATTTCAGCAAATGAGCCTTTCTGCTGTGATTTCTCACACTTCTTGTGCTCTCCTTGTTCCTTTTGCTTAAGGAATTTAATGTGGAAATTTTCATTGTTATTTAAAGAGGCTATCCAGAAAGATCCATGCCAGTTTTTTTATATTACTATGGAGGAGGAGACATGATTGAAAAGTGGATTACAAGCAGTTAAAATAATTTTTTGCACCCTGCAGTTGGCCTTGACACCTGTTACTGCAGTCTCTCTACATGGCAGTTTACTTTGAATAGCTTCAGCTCTGAGTACGGTCACAACAATTTGGGCCGTTTTGACTGAGTGAATAAAAACCAATGCAAGTTGCATGTGGCTGTCGGTGGTAGCTGTGACTTTAGCACTTGAGTTGCTGGTAGTGAAACTAGACAAAGGACCTGTATAAGATCAACAACAGCCAAACCTAGCAAAGTGACAACTCTTGCAAAATTGGCATCAGAGCAATTGTTTTGTGCTGCTGAAATGATCATCTCACAATTTTCAGAACTGTACTTCTAATTGCCTTTAACAGTAAGAATGGCAACAGCAAGAATATTGCAACCTCGAACAATACAGACATAAGCGGTCATAAACTGACCCATAAAGCATGACACCCATCAACACAGACCACAAAGTAGCTGAGAGTTGTTTCACCTCTGCAGCCTGCCAGACTGATGAGACAAATGGAAGAAATGTATCATCACTATAATCCTTCTATATTCAATGATCACAGCAATCACTGGCTACATTGATAAGTATAATCAAAATACAATGAAGTGACGAAGGAAATCCTTTTATCAAAAACAAGGTGGATAGTAACAAATGCCAGTAAGACAACGCAACTGATCATTCATGAATTAATCTCTTTCTGTTCCCTGGAGACAAAAGTGCTTTACAATAAGAGAGTCACTGGAGCCTGGTCCAGGAGAGCCTGCCTACCCAGACTCCCAGCTATGTTAATAGGTAAGTCATATTTCAGAGTAATTTAGCCAGAAAACAATCTTTTCCTATTATGATCAGTGCCAAAAATCTAACAATGATCAGACTATGTTTGCCATTTTGGTTTTGTCTCTTTTTTCTTTTGTATCCACTGTCTCACACTGAAAATCAGCATCTTTCATGTAATAAAAAAGCACTGTAAATAGCAGATTTGACAGAAGATTGTCTGATATCTACAAGAAGTATATGAACAGAGCACATGCCCAGTGAAACTGGACTTTCTAATTGCAAAATAGGGACAAGGAGGGGAGGTTCTGCTTGTAGTGAGAAACTTGATAATACAAGGAACACTAAACCACTTAATTAGCATGTTTACAGCATGTTAATAGTACATGCCAGAGAATTGGTTCTGGTTCTGGGACCAATACACATAAACACGCTTAGCATATGTCCTGTTAACCCTCTGTGTCTAAGGACCTTTCCAGCATACATCATGCTTACAATTTATATACCTAGTAAGGTGGCAACGTATGAAGTGGTAATGAAAGCTAATGCCCTTCTAGAGATGGCTTCTTCTGCAGGTTTATAGATGTCATAAACCCTCCCTGCAGATAAACTTGCAATGACGATGTTTTTCATAGTTCAATGGTCATCAAACATGGATAGGTTGGGACCTCTGTTCCCCAAGAGACATCTTCTGTGAATCCAGTACATAAAAGGGGCCTACAGGGCAGATGGGGAGGCACTCTTCATCAGGGAGTATAGTGATAGAACGAGGGGTAATGGTTTTAAGCTGAAAGAGGGTAGATTTAGATTAGATATTAGGAAGAAATTTTTTCCTGTGAGGATGGTGAGACACTGGAAAAGGTTGCCCAGAGACATTGTGGATGCCCCATCCCTGGAGGTGTTCAAGGCCAGGCTGGATGAGTCTTTGAGAAACCTGGTCTAGTGGAAGGTGTCCCTGCCCATGGCAGGGGGGTTGGCACTACATGATCTTTAAGGTCCTTTCCAACCCAAATAATTCTATGATTCTATGTGTGAAATCTTCAATGTTGGATAGCACAATGTTACCGTCACTACCCTCATAATGCCACAAACATCTTTGACTGGGCCCTGAGCTCTTGTAGTATCAGAATAAACTGCTCATCTGGTTTGCAGAGTACTGTGAGACTCTGAGGGGTAGTCTAATACTAGCATTTCACATAATCTGTATAAAAATGGTAACGATCCATTTAACCTGGTTTGGAGCCAGGACCATGCCTTCTTATATTGTTTTGGTGTGTTGGGCAATGACAGTAACACAGTCTGGTTCATGCTGCACACAGAACTCCAGCTTGCCACCACTGACTCAGCTGCATTATCAGCTCACCTCATAAACAAGACTTATTCCTGCATGGCTAGAAAATTGGCTATTCTAGCTATCCAAGACAGATTTCACAGCTGGCACTATATAGGCTTCCTATCCACACAGCAGAAAAATACATTACTTTCATTTGTTTTAACGTCCTCTGCCATCCCCCGTGGAAATGCTATTTTCTTATAATTTATACAGGCAAAGAGGCTGTAAATTAAGTAAAAGAACATTTTTTTTTTATTTTTCAATCAGTCTTTTCCTTAACCAAGAACTCAAAAAAAAAAAAAAAAAAAAGTTTTCCTTTCCTCGAAAACCCAAAACCTTCAACAAAAGAGGCATTGGTTCTCATACTCTTTTGTCCTCATATGTTCTCTTCCATTTTAACTCAGTAAGTTTGCTCCAGCTCTGAGAAAGCTATCTGCAGAGACCAAGGTATGGGCACACGCCAAAGAAACCTCTATTAAACCCAACAGATAAACTTCTGTAAGAGGTAGCCAGAGGTCTTCTTCACACCTTTTGCACGACAGTTCTCTCTTTCAGACTTTGTCACTGCATAATTCTTATGGTTCTATGCATTTTTCTTCCCAGGGACAGCCCTCATGCCCCACAACTATAGCATGTGTGGGACAAAATATTGAATATGCCCCCTTGCTCCCACTGAGAAAACAGACCACATAACAGTTGACAATTAGAGCATAGCAAAGCAAAAGATACAGATCAAGAAATAAAAACCACACAGAAAAAAAAAGTCAACAAACCAACCATATAACTGCAAATGAGTTAATACCGCTATTAAAAACCAAACAGGAAAAACCATGTGGCCATACTAGATTTCTCATTATGCCTCCAAAAAGTGAGCTAATACTTGGTTAAAAAATACACAAAACCAAGAACAACACATGGCAAATCAGTTCAGAAAGAGAGAAAAATGTGAGGGTTGGGGGTCAAAATAAAACCAAGAAAAATACATGAGGTGTGTCTATATGAGGAATCGTGTGGCCATGGTTATGCTGGGGCCTGCAAAATCTGCTCTACCACTTTCTCTTCCCGCACCGCTGTACCACCTGTTCTTACATCCTCTTTGGTATACTGATGTAACTTCTTCAGGAAGCAAGGGTATGTGCCTTACTTTTGTGCTATGTTTAAGAGAGAAAGGCAGTGGTGAATCTCTCACCTCAAGCACATGGTAACCTGGTTAATTACATTCTCATTTGGTCTCAGCCAAATGAGCCAATGCTTAGCAACATTTATCCAATTCAGAATCTTGTCTGACGCACATATTTAATGGTCACATAGACAAAGTGTGTTGATCTGGAGGAGAACACATTCCAGCCAAGGCACAGTGGCAACTCAGCAAAGGGAAGGGGGACATTTTTATCCCTCATTGATAGAGTTGTTTAGTATCTAGTTAAGTACAGATGACTCAAAGTCTGACAAAGAAACTTTTGCATCTACTGGGAAGTAAAGCAGATCTTACTTGTAATGTGAAAGGACAGATTCTCCTGAATAAAGAAAAAGTTTTAGGGTTGAAAGACTGAATCTGTCTGACCCTACAGAGGTCTTCAGAGGGAAGGCTGGTCAGCAGAACCACCAGGCTTGCAGGCAAGAAGAGCCTGAGAACAGGAAGACGAAGGATGTGGTCAGAGGCCTGCTTCTGAAGGTTCTTTTTAATGGAGCATCTTTGAAAATGCCCCTAAAGGGGTTCTTTGGGAGAGGAGTCAAAATCAGCTCGTTCTAGTAATTGCAGCCTGATGTGTAGCACACAAAAACCAAGACCTAGGCTGCCACCTGGTCTGAAATGAATGCAGGTCAACTGAGCATGAATTACTTCTTTGTTGTGGCCTCAGCTAACTTAATTCATGCATCACTTTTTCTCTTATTTCTTCATTCAAATCCTTCATAGACATTTCCATCTGTTATAGATGCCATGAATAAAACATGATTCAATGAGGGTTTTCTCCTGTGGAAATCGTTATGAATGCAAATTCTGTCAACAATAATTCAGTTCTAATTACCCATCCACACTCAAAAGTGTCCTTTTTAAAATCAGTTTCCCATTTCAAGGTCCTGCACCTGGATTGGGGCAACCCCAAGCACAAATACAGGCTGGGAAGAGAATGGATTGAGAGCAGCTCTGAAGAGAAGGAGAGAAGAACATTTTCCTCTGGATTAGCTTGTTATTAGTGTACGTAAACATAAGTATAACATATTTTATTTTTTTACTAGACTGGTTGATAAGTTAAGGAATAAATATTTTAAAAAAAAATGTATTTGTTAAAAACCTGACATTAAAAAAATAATATCCTGTTCATTCATATTCAGATCCAAAGGTAAATGCTGCTCAAGTCTTGTTAGGACTACTGGTAAAATAGTTTTGCAGAGAACTAAAGTCAAAGGCTAAATTTTTTTTTTAATTATATATCACCACTATTTTTTTGTGTAAAGAAGGAATTGAACATTATGTCCGGTCATGTGCTCATGATTGAATTATGTTTCAACTGTCTAGCACAGTACATTTGTAATCATTTAGGACTACATTCTAGAAATACAAACATAGTTTATGCAGACAAAAAACAGTGCTGTGAACACAAAAGAACCCCTGCAAACAAAAACATGGTAAAGATGACAATGTGAGAAAGTATGAATTATGGTAGTTTTCAAATTGTACACAAAACTGTATTATTTTTACTAAATTGATAGCCATAATTTTGCATGCAACTGAGTACTTAAAATGAGAGGACTGATGAATGGTTTTGTGTAAAAATCTGTATATGAAGGAGATTCTACAGAAGTACTATATGTGATAGGGAAGGACCGATGTGTTGTAGGCTGCAAATAGTAAGCTGATGGTAAAATGGATACAGTCATCTGAAATTCATTTACGTTTTGGAAAACTTCAGTGTGTACCATTCATAATATGTATGTCCCAGTTAAACACTGCAGATATCAATTGTAAATGTATTTGCTAACACGGCAAAAGCTGAGGATAGCCGTTAACTTTTCAGTGTGATTTTTCAATTCTCATTCTGGCTCATATATGGTGTCAATGCTGCTGACTGTTGAACATGATCTGGTAAATATCTGCGCATATCAGACTAGCAGACTACTCTGATGGCATCTGACTAATATCTGGAAATGATTGCGCTAAGTAGAAATATTGGTTTTACTCTAATTTCTATCTTACAATTGAGCAGTCTTATTTTAAGTTTGAGACACTTTTTAATGTTTGAGGAATTCCCCAGTATTCTTATTTAAATAATGAGCAAAGAAGTTTTTAAACAAGAGTTGCTCTGGAGGTTACTGTAGCACATACTATACGTACTAAAACCTAAAATCTTGTTATTGGCAAAGGATAACATCTTTCAGCAGATCCTAAATAAAACAGGGAATCTGGGTCATCTAGCACCTCTGGGTGAAGCCAAGTTAGGCAAGAACATGGAAATACCAAAACAGACTGTAGTGACACATGTTTTACTCTCCTGGTTCAGCACAAGAATGGCTTTCCACTGTGAATTTTCTGTTCTGCAAAGGATAAACAGACCAAGACTTGCTGGTGAGCATTTCTAAATGACAACACATTTCCTTGCCTTTGTCTTCTGCTGAGAAGTGTATAAAGCCTTCTTTTTTTTTTTTAAGTTAACTTTTATTAAACACCAAATACACGTATTTCCAAAATTAAGCATTTCCATGTTAGTTTTTAATAAACAACAAAAAGAGTAAAGTATTGCTTCAGTGGTTTTCAGAGGTATCTGAGTCTACTGTTGCTAATTGTTAAATACAACTTCAAGAACTTGGATGAATTTCTAATGTAAGACTATAGAATAATTATTGCTACTTGTGATTCTCATAATTTTGTGAACATGTTTTCTGAACAGAAAGAAACCTTAAATTTGAAAACAAGTGCAAGTATTGTCACAACTATTCAGGTTCATTAACAGAAACCAAAACTATCAACAACTACATTGCCTCAGGACCACTAGCTAAAATGAACCATAAAGTTCTCATCTTTGGTCTTTTCCACTAATTAACTAATTACATATTCATTATTATCAGAATAGTATTTATCTTTTCCTTGAAAAGAAGTATCTCCTCAGTTTTTTTTTCCCAGGAGGTACATAATGAGCTCTTCTACTATTTTTTCAGTCAAGCTACCCATCTGAAGGCAACTACCCATCCCAGTGCCTGTTCATTCCTGTTGTTCTCCTCTCTCTGGATGGGAAGAAGAGTGCTTTTCTTCCTTACTCTCTCTTTTATCTTGAATTTGTGTTTCACAGTGATGCATTTTAGCTTTTAGAGTTCTGACAGAAAGGAAGCTGAAGTTGAAAGAGGTTCATCTACTGGAAAAAGACTACTGTTCATCAGATTTGTGCTTCACTTGCATTAACTACAATTTACCCTTTTTGTACTCTACAGATTCACTGGAAAAACAAAAAAATAGCCTTTCTTCCCCCTTCAAGATACCTCAGCACTTTCTTTCTATTTCACTTTCTGTGTTCCCTCTGTGCCTCAAGCATTAATATTTGTAAACTCATTCCTGGCAGAACTTCACAAATTGACAGGCAGAGAGACATTCTAGAAAGGGTCCCACAGTGCAGCAGAACCTACATGTCACTGTGATGGCGTGCTTCCCCCTGTCCCGACCTGATCTTTACCTCCCTCAACCCTGTTCAAGGGATAACCACCATTGGTGGCCATAATGGATGCGTCTGGTTGTGATGGCTGCATCTGGCTCAGAGTAGTTTCAGGGGAAAAAGATAATAACACAATAGCTACGGGCTATCTTGCACATCTTGCTCAACAGCTGAGGGCTAGCTGAGTATGTGCCAACCAAAATATAGCTAGTATGCAAATATGACTCTAAGTCAATCATCTTGCTTCATAAATAGTGAACAGGCCCAGGGTTCATTGAGCTCTCCTGCATGGAAGTGGGCTGCACACCAGGATCTCCCCTTGAGTATGGACACATCTCAAGGTTACTCCTCGAGGTCAAGAGATTCCTTCTGCAACAGATTCTCGGTAAGTGATAAACAGCACATTAAATTATGAAATCTTAGCTAAGTGGTGCAAAGGATTGATTGTGCATATATAATCCTTTAGATATAAACCATTGATCAATTCTGGTACTAGGACTGGTTCCAGACACACCCGGGATCCCCTCTGAGAAGCAGTTCAGAGAGCAAGGGGTCCTTTCTGAACCTTGTGACTCAATGAGAGGGTCTCCCTGACAGTTTTCTCTGACTCTGTCCTATATGCAGTAAATAATCAAGTGTATCTTGCCATCAAATCCTGTAAAATTGCTATTTCATTAGCCTTTGAACTTTGTTAGCTCACTATTTTCTATCAATAAAACATATTGCTGCTTCTCTCTTGCAAGTGAAGTGCATAACTCTCTCTGACTCTTTCTACGACAGCCACCCCTCCAGCATGATTTTTAACCACCACACCTCTCCTCAGAAATAATTTGTCAAAAATGTCATTAGAAGTAAGAATTGTGATATATTTAATTGATAAACCAAGTAGAATAGACAATTTGATGGTCTTTTCTTCCTAGAGCAGCATTACCCAACACTAAACAGTGTCTCCAAAGCAGAATAATTAGTGAATCATCATCTGGCAGGGCCCTACTGCTGTGACCTGGAGGCATGAAGCAATTCAGTAAAACAGAAAGAAGCATTTTAACTCTTCTACAAAAGAACTGTAAATTCTTGCTGAGTTACGGTATACATCTAGACAACATTTGCCTCTCTGGAGATGCTGCTATGGTGTAAAAGGTATCTGAAAATGTCCTTAGACATCTCCCTGTGCGATGACTCTTCGAAGACTACAAGTATTTTAAAGGACAAAGCGATAGCAGGTCTTCACAGACAAATTCAGCTTCCAAACAGCTTTAAGCTTTTGTCAGGGCACCTCAGGGCCGGTGGGGGCTCCCCATAGTGCGTGATGGCCCATCCCACTTCCGGCCAGGCGCAGGGTAGCTGGGGGACAGTGGGGTAGCTGGAGCACCGGGTATCAGGAACCTCCCTGGGGACGGGCCAAAGCCAGGCTTGGATGTGGGCCTGAAAGTGGGCCTGGGTTGGCAGGGCCTGTGGCAGGGCACGGCAGGGCTGTGGGGAGCTGGAGACTGGCAATGCTGTGGCATTGCTGGGGCAGGGGCTGATGGCCCTGGGGGACAGACATGGGGTCCTGGGCCCTGGGCAAGGTGGAAGGAGCCCCAGGCATCCTGGGCAGGGACAGTCAGGGCTGGTGGTGCCCTCAGGGACATGACATCTTTAATATTTCCACCAGCTGTACTATAAGAAGTATCTGAATAAAAAAGAAAGAAAAACATTTTCTTCCTCCTTATTTCTTGGGTATAATTAAATTTTGTAGAAATTACTTTGTAGAAGTCATTCTGTTAATTCAAGAGATATAAAATAATAATAATAGTTTTTTAGTTCTATCCTGCTACAAAGGCCAAATAGAAGTAAATTATATTCTACTCTGTTTGATCATCACTAAAATTCAGTAAATTTGAAAGTTCAATTCCTGTTGTTTTTTATCTTTGACTGAAAGGTACTTCTCCTATCTGTGGTCATCGGACATTCATAAATAAAGGTAACTAGGTTAGAAATTACAGAGCAAAACTTGACTTGTTCTGAGAGATCTTTCTGCCTTTAATGGTCATTGGTCTACAACTATTATAATTTGTTCAGACTTATAATTAAAAAGGAAACATAACACTCCTTCCTTCTTCTGAAGAGACCAAACTATCCTTGTTCAGAGTTTTGTCATGGAGAAATAATGATGGGAAGACCATTTTTAACCTTGAGGAAGGGCAAATCATGCAGAGAATTGAGTGTTTCTTTCCAAGAATCAATATTCTTCCTATGTCTGCACCAACTACACACTCTTTTTCTTCTTGTGCAACAGTAACATGCAAGGTACCTGGGCACTGATGGTGCTCAGCTAAAGCAGTACGTGACTGGTCTGAAGAGAAAAAGAGTACACTCCAAAAAGAGGTATCAAGTTGAAGGCAGCTTTCAGAACAGAGTGGCAACTAAACTGGGAGAGGAGCAGGAAGTTATGGACGTGGTTGGACAGCTGGCTAAAGACAAGATCTAGCTGTACATTTGCTGTCTTCACACTAGAAGTAGGTTAACAGGTCACAACCTGTTTGTTCAACACATGCTTTTCCCAATAGGAGAGCACATTAGCACAGTTTATTTCCATGCCACATTAGGTGTCTAAGAATTTCAAAACCAGGAAAGAGAGGGTAAAGACAGTCTCTGAATTTCCAGAGTAGTTCAGGTCCTAGAAGACCAGAAAGAGAGACTGTTCTTCTGAAAGCTCTCTCAGACACCTCTGACTTTTGATGGAAAATGAAGTCCAGTTCTACTCCATTTTCCCGAAATGCTTCTGGGTACTTCTCCTCAGGAAACAATTCTATCTGTGGATGGAGGAGCAGCTCTGAGAAGGGGCATTGTACAGAACTATGATTTCCAACACGGGGTAATAAGTTTCCATATTGACCAGATGGTTCTAGTCATGTCGTTCTCATTGTGCTGCCTGCTGGGTCACGTTTCTCTGCTTATACTTTAGAGAGAAATTAGTTATTTATTTCATGCAATGTTTTGCTTTGGTCAAATACCAAACCATTATTTAAATATGGTATCATGTTAGCAATAGCATAGCATAAATATCATATACCACTTTCTTCTTCAAGTTACAATTCTTCTTATAGTACTTCTACTTAAATGGAGGCTACATCTTCCATCTGATACAAAAAAGAAGTGTTGACTCCATGCATGATGCACATTTAAATTTAAGGAGTACAGATAAGCATTCTGTTCTGTAGTGTAACAAGAAAGGAATGTAAATCTTGATATGACATGCCTAACAACTATGTTAGCAATTGTGACAAAATAAACATTGATAAAATGTACTATTGGTGAAAATACTGGAATGAATGAATGAGGACAAGAATCAATTATAGAATCATAAAATCATAGAATCATAGAATCATAGAATGGTTAGGGGTGGAAAGGACCTTAAAGGTCACTGAGTTCCAACCCCCATGCCATGGGCAGGGACACCTTCCACTAGACCAGGTTGCTCAAAGCCTCATCCAGCCTGGCCTTGAACGCTTCCAGGGATGGGGCATCCACAGCTTCCCTGGGCAACCTGTTCCTGTGTCTCACTACCCTCATAGTAAAAAAATTCTTCCTACTATTGAATCTAAATCTACTCTCTTTCAGCTTAAAACTGTTACTGCTCCTCCTATCACTACACTCCCTGATAAAGAGTCCCTTCCTGTCTGTCCTGTAGGCCCCCTTCAGTTACTGGAAGGCTGCTATAAGGTGTCGTCCCCCCCCCCCCCCCCCCCGCCCCCCCTCCCCACTCTCTCAGTTTATTCTTACATGGGAGATGTTCCATCCTTCTGATCATCTTTGTGGCCCTCCTCTGGGCCCATACTAACAGGGCCATGTCTTTCCTATGCTCAGGACCCCAGAGCTGAACACAGTACTCCAGGTGGGGTCTCACGAGAGTGGAGTAGAGGGGGAGAATCACCTCCCTCAACCTGCTGGTCATGCTTCTTTTGATGCAGCCCAGGATATGGTTGGCTTTCTGGGGTGCAAGCCCATATTGCCAGGTCATGTTGAGCTTCTCATCTACCAGCACCCCCAAATCCTTCTCCTCAGGGTTGATCTCTATCCATTCTCTTCCCGGCCTGTATTTTTGCTTGGGATTGCCCTGACCCATGTGCAGGACCTTGCACTTGGCCTTGTTGAACATGAGGCTTGCATGGGACCACCACCTGAGCCTGTCAAGCTTCCTCTGGATGTCATCCCTTCCCTCCAGCCTGTCAACTGCACCACACAGTTTGGTGTTGATGGCAAACTTGCTGAGGGTGCACTCAATCCCCCTGCTACGTCTCCAACAAAGATGCTAAACAACACTGGTCCCAATACTGACCCCTGAAGAATGCCACTCGTCACTGCTCTCCACTTGGACATTGAGCCGCTGACTCAAAGACTGCAATTCTTTGAGTGCGACCATCCAGCCAATTCCTTATCCACCGAGTGGTCCACCCACCAAATCCATGTATCTCCAATTTAGAGACAAGAATGTCATGTAGGACAGTGTCAAAGGCTTTGCACAAGTCCAGGTAGACGATGTCAGTTGCTCTTATCCACCAACACTGTGACCCCATTGTAAAAGGCCACCAAATTTGTCAGGCATGATTTGCCCTTAGTGAAGCCATGTTGGGTGTTGCCAGTCACCTCCTTGTTTTCCATGTGCCTTAGCACAGTTTCCAGGAGGATCTGCTGCATGATCCTGCCAAGCACAGAGGTGAGACTGACTGGTCTGTAGTTCCTCGGGTCTTCCTTTTTCCCCTTTTTAAAAATGAGGGTTATATTTTCCCTTTCCCAGTCAGTGGGAACCTCACTGCACTGCCATGACTTCTCAAATATGATGGAGACTGGCTTAGCAACTCCATCTGCCATTTCCCTCAGGACCCACGGATGCATCTCATCAGGTCCCACGGACTTGTGCACCTTCAGGTTCCTTAGATGGTCTCGCACCTGATCCTCTCCTACAGTGGGTGGTTCCTCATTCTCCAAGTCCCTGCCTTTGCCTTCTGTGACTTGGGCGATGTGGCTTGAGGACTTACCAGTGAAGACTGAGGCAAAAAAGTCGTTGAGTACATCAGCCTTCTCCATATCCGGGGAACTAGATCTCCTGTTTCCTTCTCGAGAGGGCCCACACTTTTCCTAGTCTTCCTTTTATGGCCAACATACCTATAGAAGCTTTTCTTGTTGCCTTTTATGCCCCTGGCTAGATTAATCCTACCAGGGTGTTATGGTTTTGTGTGGGGGGTTTTGTCTGGTAGCAGCGAGGGGCCACAGTGATGGGTCCTGTAAGTAGCTGCTAAAGGTTTCCCTGGACTCCAGCTCTGCTGGCAGCAAGGGAGGGGTTACAGTGACAGCCCCTGTAAGTAAGAGTTCCCCTAGCTCCAAGTCTGCTCTGGCAGCAAGGGAGGGGCTACAGTGGTGGCTCCTCTAAGTGACTGCTAAGGGATCACCCCCACCCCTGGCTTCAAGGGTTTAGTAACCGGGAGGGGGAGTGGGGGAAGGAGTACCACCGATCCAGCCCCTGTGAGAAACCGTTGGAAGTTTCCCCAGCTTCAGGCTGGACCCACCCCAGGCCAGGGCTGAGCCAACTGGCACCTCTGCAAATAACATATTGAGGAGGGGGCACGCAACAATGGGGTTGGCATGGCCCCGGGCAGGGCCCGGCTCGGGTGGACTGGCCCAGCTGCACAGCCACCTGCTGGGCTTCTTCAAACTGACCTGCCATAGCCCAAGCCTCCGTCACAGCTCGCCCGAGAGTCAGTTTCCTTGGGAGCCAATGAAGACCTGCGGCACAGAGAGAAGCGAGATTGAGAGGAAGGATCACATGACACTCCGGTCAGAGTCGAGAAGAAAGAGGGAGGTTTTCCCCTTGGAATTTCCCCTGCAGCGTGGTGAAGATTCATGGTGAAGCACACTTTGTCCCTTGGTGCAGCCCATGAGAAGATGCAGCTGTGGAGGACCCCACATAGGAATTATGAAGAAGCCCGTGCTGGAGCCAGGCAGTTATCGGGGGACTGTGGCGCCGGTTGGAAAAGGACTCACGCCAGAGAAGATCTGGAGAAGGACTCTCCCGTGAGAAGGGACACTACATTGTGGCCGGGAAAGACTGTGAGGAGCCCTCCCCTGAAGAAGAAGCAGCAGACTGACTGCACCCCCCGTTCCCTGTACCCCTGTGCCGCCGGGGGGGAGAAGGTACAGAACAAAGCCTTTGGGCTTTGGGAATAAGGGAGGGGTGGAGGAGAAGTGACTTTTTAAGATGTGGTTTCTCTCTCTCAGTGTCTTGATTCTTTTTGTAAATAGTTAATAAATTCAATCGTTTTTTGTTCTTCCCAAGTCATGTCGGTTTTTTGTCTGTGACCCTAAGTGGTGACTGAAACCCTCTCTGTCCCTGTCTCAGCCCATCAGGTGTTTAACAAAAACTGTCCCTGTGGCTTTATAAACTACGACACAGGGCTTTAGCTTTCCTAACCTGATCCCTAGCTGCTCGGACAATTTGTATTCCTCCCAGGCTACCTGTCCTTGCTTCCAACCTCTGTAGGCTTTCTTTTTGTCTGTGACCCTAAGTGGTGACTGAAACCCTCTCTGTCCCTGTCTCAGCCCATCAGGTGTTTAACAAAAACTGTCCCTGTGGCTTTATAAACTACGACACAGGGCTTTAGCTTTCCTAACCTGATCCCTAGCTGCTCGGACAATTTGTATTCCTCCCAGGCTACCTGTCCTTGCTTCCAACCTCTGTAGGCTTTCTTTTTGCTTTTGAGTTTATCCAGGAGTTCTTTTTTCATCCATGCAGGCCTCTTGGCATTTTTGCCTGACTTTTTCTTTGTTGGGATGCATCATTCCTGAACCTGGAGGAGGGGATCCTTGAATATTGACCATCTTTCCTGGGCCCCTCTTCCCTCCAGGGTTTTATGTCATGGTACTCTACCAAGCAGACCACTGAAGATCTGCTCTCTTGATGTTCAGCATAGCAAGATTGCTGTGATCCCTCTTTGCTGCCCTAAGGATCTTGAACTCCATCATTTCATGGTCACTTCAGCCAAGGCTGCCCTTGAATTTCATATTCGCCACCAGCCCTTCCTTGTTGGTAACAAGGTCCGGCGTAGCACCTCTCCTTGTTATATTCTCTATCACTTGGACAAAGAAGCTATGACTAACACACTCCAGGAACCTCCTGTCTTGCTTATGCCCTGTCTCTCCAACAGATATCAGGTTGGTTGAAGTCCCCCATGAGGACCAGGGTTTGTGAGGGTGAGGGTGCACCTATCTGCTTATAAAGGGCCTCATCTACTTGGTTGTCCTGGTCAGGTGGCCTTTAGCAGAACTCCACTATAATGTCACCTGTCCCTGCTCTCCCTTTAACCCTGAGCCACAAGCTCTCAGTTGGCTCCTCATCCATCCCCAGGCAGAGCTCCATGCACTCCAGCTGGTCATTGACATAGAGGGTGACACCCCCTCCTTATCTTCCCTTCCTGTAATTCCTAAAGAGCCTGTATCCTTCCATTCCAGTACTCCAATCATAGGAGCCATCCCACCATGTCTCTCTGATGTCAATAAGATCATAGCTGTGCAGGTATGTGCATGTCTCTAACTCCTCTTGTTTGTTCCCCGTTTTACGTGCATTTGCTTAGGGACACTTAAGGTTGGCCCCCAATGAAGCTGACTGACTGGCTGGCTGCTCTTCAGGTGCTCTCCTGTTGACCTGTGATCCTTTTCAAGGCTCTATCTATTGCTGACACTGGCACCAAACTGGCAGGAGTGGGATGGTTTGAGGTTCCTGTCACCCGACGACTTTAGTTTAAAGCACTCTTCACCAGCTTGGCAAGCCTGTGAGCATTTACTATTTGTAAGAACTGATTTTTCACTGTGAGGGTAGTTAGACATGGCATCCATCCATGGTTGGAACTCCAACCCAAACCATTCCATGATTCTATGATAGCAATGCACAAAATCTATGAACCCATTGCCAGATGCAATGTTTATCGGCCATCAAAACCAGAAACACACAAAGCTGTTTATTTAAAAAAAAAAAAAAAACAAAACACCAACACAAAACAATAAAAATGCCCTAGCAAAGTTATTTACAGTTGTCTAAAGAAAGTACAGCTATTCTGGAACACTGCTACAATACTGCCTTTAGAAGAATATTAAGTCATTCATAGGCATGTTATTTGTCAAATAACTTATTTGACATATTTTTCAAAGAGAATTTTCTTGGAATATTTTGCTTTCACCATTTCTTATTACTGTTTATGAATTTTCTGATACCAAAAAGCACTTCTGAGTTCAAAACGAGTATTTATCACACAAGGTTTTTATCAGTTAGCTACTGGCTACTGGTTCAGGAGTATTATAGGGAAAAAAGGTGAAAGGAAACCTATTTATCTGTTTGGCACTCTAGTCATGTAGTCAAGGTTGCAGTCAAAGATGTCTTCATCCACTGATGGTACTGTGGACACCTCCAGGGAGTAAGCACAGATAGTGCAGCCTTGCATGACTACTGCACCAAGAGATAGCAAATTTTTTAGATTATATTGAGAACACAAAGACAGATTGCTGAATTTGTGGCTGCTACTATGAGTAAAGTTTATCTCATTCTTTAACGTTTTTCCATTGATGGTATTTCCCAGCACACTGAACAACAGCTGTGAATCACTGAGATGTAGTATGCTCCACATTCTGCATCTGTTTCCTTGACTCCTTTCCTAAAACATGGCATAATTCAGGCTCTTTGTCAAAATATTCCCTCTAAGGTAATGTTGAAGGTGCTCCCTGGTCCTCGGTAGGGGAAAAAAACCCAACTCACAGTAGTACAGACTCAGCAGTTTCTGTTTGGACCTTTCTAAATGGGAGAGTTCTTTAAATATTAACAGACACAGCTGTTTTCCAACCTCATTTCCTGCTTGTCAGATTTCTTCTGTCAAATATAAATTCTTCCTCTCTGATCCAAGGAGTTCAGAGTACTTGCATGCTGTGTGTTTGTGAACCAAATTGTTTTTTCCTGGCGT
This sequence comes from Pterocles gutturalis, assembly GCF_000699245.1. Classification (NCBI taxonomy): domain Eukaryota; kingdom Metazoa; phylum Chordata; class Aves; order Pterocliformes; family Pteroclidae; genus Pterocles; species Pterocles gutturalis. The sequence goes on from NW_010098490.1 coordinate 18,992, forward strand.
GGGAGAAATTCTTTTCCTCATCAGGCAAGGGTAAATCTAGTAGAACCCTACTGAAGTCACTGGGCCTGCTGCAGTGAAATGAAAAACAAAGTCAGATCCATAAATTGTTGCTCTGCCAATTTATTACTTTCATAGTTTTTGTTTGCTTGTTTCCTTTATAACCTTTAAAAGGATAAGCCTCTTCAGAGCACATAAAATACCACTTTCTTGTACTTGATGTGATTAATGTTCTATATTTGCACGGAATTTTACTGCATTACCTGTCCTTCCCTGTAAAATAAAAAGTTATATTGGCCCCATTCTCTAAGATTTTGCTTTTCTTCCCGTCTTGTTCTTTTTGTATATAAATTACAGAATATGGTTCAAAATGGAAGATGATTCGTATCATTTTTGTACACCTGAGGTGTTCATTCCTGCATGTATAAATGCAAGAGAAAATCAGTCTTCCAGTTATATTGCAATCAAGTTGTATATGTTTAGTGAAATCAAAGGTAAGAATAGGTTTGAAAAAGACAAAATGAAGAAAGAATGAAACGGTATTCAGGCAGAAGAGGTAGGGCAGCAAAAGTCTTCTGACAGAAGTTAGGTGACTGGTAGAGTGTCTCTTTTCATGGTGACAGGGGAAAACATTTAGTAATTCTAGTTTCTTCTGTGTTCTCCTACAAAATCACCGCTGAGAAGGGAACAACTGTTCCTGAGTACAGAGAGTTCCTGCTCCTCAAAATATAAAACTGGAAACTGCAAAAATAGGAGCCTATAGTATTTAGAAAATTTGTAGCAAAGAGAAAGTTCAGTCTTTTCACGTTACAGACACCTAGGGACATTTTTTGTGACCTGCACAGAAACAATGATAGTCTGAAAAATCTACTGCATTTCATAACCTGTTTCTCAATAAGGAAAGAAGGTGCAAAAGAACAGAGTGCTTTTAATTTCCTTAGCAATTTCCAATTTAAGCTAAAACTTGCATCATTATTCAAGTAGTTTTCATTTTTAACCCATAAATAATCTCAATTTGAATATTAAGAAAATAAGATTAATTTATTACAACTGTTCACATTTTTCCATCTTTTATTATCAGAAATAATAAAGTTGCTTCTCATATTCCTATATCATTGAAGACCCAGGTAGGTCTATAACATCATTCTCCTTACGGGAAACCATGTCTGACTATGCTTTAATCTAACCTGAAACATGTTTCTGCATCCTAATAAAAGCTATGATTTCATGTCACTGTAAAATTTGAACAACAAAAACTAAACAGACTGCTAGCCAAACATATTAATCAATAATGGTAGCTGCAAAATATTTTACATGATACAGTTTAAATCTTTGCCAAATTTGAAAGATTTTGCACTGTTCCAAGTAAACCAGGATTTCCTAACATCAAATAATATGAATCTATTAAAATTATTTTTTTCTGGTCCATGTCTTAATTATCTTTCGTATGCATAGTAAAATATTTGTACCCTTCTCCTCTCTACAGTATGGAAACACAGGTACCACTTTGAATTACTCCTGTCAAGAGGGAGAAACGAGCAAATTCACAAGTCCATGGATGCATGTCTTGTCAAAACCTAATTAAAAAAAAACCCACAAAAACAAACAAAAAACCCCACACCAACCAACTACAACAGCAACAGCAACAAACCCAAACAATAAAAAACATGGCCAGTGTATTTGTTTTTAACCTTGGAAATCTTACCTTTTTACTGAGATAAAAACTTCAAAGGGAACTATTCACTTTAAAAGAATCTCTTATATCTGTGTAATAAGGTAGCCCTTATCCTTTCAACACAAAGGATTCTCTTCTCTCATTTTCATGTTATCATGTCTGGATCTATCAGAACTGCCTACTGGTAAATCGAGAGCATTGATGCCATAAACTGACATTCTGACTATGTAGAAAATAATTGTTACCTACAGATTTCACTAGACTCGTGTCAGAACATGAGTTAGCAGGAAAAGCTATGGGTGTAGCTGGAAAAGATAAAACAGTTGATGAGAAGCTTCTCTTATCTTATGAGATAAGAGCCATTTTCTGAGTTGTTTTTCCTGCTGTACAATAACCCCTGTAAACACACACTGTCTTTATCTTCCTTGGCCACAAAATGTGCTTTTTTTCTTTTTCACAACTGGTGAAGAACAGTTAATTAACACATTTGGTTTAAAAGGTACTGATTTCTGCTGATGTTTTCATTTAAGACAGAATTCAGTGCAATGTGTAACTCATACCACTTCCAGAGCTTTCTTTGGGAGGCAGATGTCCTTTTAAGGTATGTTTGGTTTTCTCCTCTGTTTTTCAGCATCATGATCACTTCAGACACTCACATACACAGAGAAGAATGTCATTTTCAATGACCATGAAGGAAAGATTAATAGAGAAACCACATGAAGGATTATATTAGTAATTTAATATTTTTTATTTCCCAAACAAATTTGAGTATATAACATAATATGCATAAATTCTTGACTTTGTCGCTTCAAGCTGCAAGGTCTGTTATTTTATTCAAAATTGAGGGAATGGACAGACAAGAGGAAATTACATATGAAAGCTTTATTTTCATCAGTAAAGATTAAGGAAACCCTTTGAGAAAAGACAAAGAGATATTTCCTGTTAGATCTGTGAATTGTATCTGAGTTAGGACAAATGTTGTGTTTGCTAAAATATCTCTGAAGCTTCAAATTGTTTTATTTTTTTACTTTTTTTGTTGTTTGCTTTGGTCTTTTTTTAGTCCTTGTACTACTTGTCTATTTACACCTTACACTTTGGATGCCAGTTATTGAATTCAGAAGATGGATTTTAACACTGGCATATTTGATAATCACAAAAGAAAGGTTAAAGGTATGATAACAGAAAAGTGCTGAAACACCTCATACTTGCTGTACTTACCTCAGTTCATGATCTAAGGAGGTCTATTAGGTATAGCTCTTCTACTCTTACTAATGTTGTACCGGCTCTTTCTCGACAACTACTCATCCAGCACATCTCACAGGAACTGAAGATCTAACCCTTAACCCTTTGAAATTAAAAGGAAAAAAAAAAAAGACAGAGAGAAAGAATACCATGCTTACAAAGACCTAACATACGTTTCACTCAGTTAAGGATTTTTTTAGGCTGATTTCAAAAAGATCTTTACAGTTTCCTAAATACTATAGATATAAAGATATAAAAACTGACTGGAAATTAAGAATTAAATACTAATTTTGCTGAAAGCAGGAGAAACGTCTCTACTGACTAACTCAGGGAGAAACCTTACAGTTTTCTGACAAAAAGGTGTCCTTCTATACATTGCCAACATCTTTGTTGGTGAACTGAGTAAATTTGCATTCAGTATCAACCTAATATTGAAAAATAAAGCATCCTGTGCCTCAGAGTAAGTAGGTGTTTCAGTTCCTGTTTTGTGCATCTCTGAAAAATAAGAATAATTACTGTATTTTTCTTTGTGTCACTTGAAAAAAAGAAATCTGTTCAACAAGCATGCTGCATGGTTGTACTTCTCATATGAAACAGAGATAAGGAGGAAACTGTAATTGTAGGAGATTTACATTTGAATTTAAGACAGTGTGTGACTGAGAATGATTGAAACATAACAATAGAAAGTGATACATTTTCTACATTCCCTTACCTACTGAATTCAAGTGTTAAAATCTACATGTAATTTTTTGTGAGGCAAAGTGATAAAAGCCTTTCAAGTGACTAAGATGAGATTTCCTGGGGATTTAAGCATCATGTGAAGTTGCATCTAGTTTTTAAATAAAAACTTGGCAGATATTTCTTTGGTTTTGTTCTGCAATCGCTTCAGATGGTGGGATTTTTTTGTTTATTTTTTTGTTTGTGGGGGTTTTTTTTTTGTAATGAAGGATTTAGCTCTGCTGATTGGCACTGGCTGAGGACCACTTCAAACTAAAAACTGTGAGAAGAGGATAGATTTTGCAAAACGATTGACGAGATTTCTACTGGTACACTAAGATGGCAAGGACTGATATATTCAGGTAACTTTGCTGTTCTTCCACTCAGTGTAAGTAAGGAAAGGTCTGTCCCAGTAAAGTGTTTTGAAGAAGACCGCTCAGTAGTTTTGTTTTGGAGCGTAACAGGCCCAACACAAAATCTGTCTGGTGGAAATTCATGCTGAAGCCACTTAAAAGCCCACTGCCTTCTGTCCACTCCTTCTTTCTGTGCATGGGTTTTCCTCACAGCCTGGAGTCCTGGACAGGGGTTTCAGTGCCACCTGAAAGTGCCAGCCTTTGCAACCAGCCCAGAAGCAGTGGGCGGAAACTGGCTAAGTTGTAGTCAGAACCAGAGACTGTGAAATAGTTTTCTGTACACAACCTCTCCATTTCCTTCTTGTTGGAAAAGTGTTCATTTTTTCTTTTCTTTCTCTCCTTATCTCTTTCTCACTCTGCAGCCTCTGTTCTTCCATATTCATACACTTTAGCAAGTACTCTATGTTTGATAGGACACAGTTTAGCCAGTTGAGAGTTTTCTGCTTTCAAGGTTACAGTATTATGGTTTCTAAAATACCGAAAGCAGGAGAACAGTGGTTCTACATTGCTACTAATGAGAAGTAGTTCACTTTTTTTTGTTATCTCGGTGACAAACTTTTCACAACAAAGATATTCAAATTCACTTTAATTTAATTTGACAGATTGCTTTTATTTCATGTGCTGTTTAATTTTTCTTTAATATCTTCTTTTTTTTTTTTTTTTTTTTTTTTCCCCACCCCACGGCAGATCTGACTTAGACCAGTTCATCAGCTCTCATGGATATGTCTCCATAACAACAGATAGTACAGGTAATACATGGGAGTGGGAAGGAGAGAGAGAGAGAGAAGTGGGGAGGGTTTCAAGATCTTTTTCTTTGGGCATGATGTGTATTTCCTTCCTGCATTTATTGAATGTTACCAAACTTCTAATGTTACATCTTTGTTCTTTACCCACAGAATATTCAATGGTGTAAAATTAAGATTTTATGCCATAAGAGTTTGGAATAGTCACTTTAATCCTTAATAAGAGCAATGCAACAAGGCATCCTCCAAGGAACTCAGATGAAACTTCCAATTTACACTTCCTATTCACTATCCTATACACTTCCAATACACTATCCTATTCAGCAGTAATATGTATACTACAGAAAGGCTATGTTAAGTACAGGTTGTTGCATATATAACAGGGTGTTATCTTCTGTGTTGTGTATCCATATTTTCATAATTTCAATGTAAAACTGGGGAAGATAACATGGATTTATAATATTTCTGGGTGTTTTTTTTAAAGAGAAATATAAAATTATATATGATTTTAGTCTGCTTCATATTTGTCCCCCAAAATTAATAATTTTTAAAACATAGGGAGATTTGAAGACTAACAACATATTCAGGGAGAATTCCCGTTTGAAACAACAGCTTTAAGACTGACTGCTTCACATTACTTATCTGCAATGTGACAGTATTTAATCAGTAATGTAAATATATATAATAACTATATGTATATACTTAAGAATATAGGAAACTTTTATTTGTGTTATTTTTACATTATTTAATCCATTGTATGCATTGATTTTTTTTCAGTACAAAAAAGCTTTGGTTTTAAATAAGGAATATTTCTTCCTGAGGGCAGCTCTACAAAGATGTGATACAACAGTAAGAAAACAGACTTTTTGATTTAAATTTGATTTAAAAATACATTGTGGGTAGTCCTCAATAAGGAACTAAACTCTCTAACCCATAGGCCACAGACCTGAAGTTCTAATTTACCCAAATCCTTCCAAATTACAAGACTTTAAAATTGTGACTGAGCTATTTCCAAAAGACATTTCTTATCAACATTTCAGAAGAAAAACAGGTTTTACTTAAAGATCATATGAATTTTGCTTTTCTCAGGGTTTCTCTCCTTATTTACAATGACCATATCTCCTAGTGAAAGCTGTAACATTTTTGTGTACAGCCAGGGACAACTTATGATAATTTTTCCACCTGCATGAACACAGTTCTATGTGTGCTTCACATAATAAATAACAAGTGAATAGTCTCTGGATAAAGGCATTTTTTAATTGTGATATAAACAATTTCAAGAAAAAAAAAAAAGGAAAGCAAATCAACAACATATCATTGTGTTCATCCATGGTTCAAAAAAAAAAAAAATAGGGTTAGTATGCCCAAGTAGTTGACATCAAATTCAATTAACTTAAAACACTAGGTTAATTCCTAGTTATTGAAGGTGAACCTCTATGGAAAGACTTAAGGGCCTTTACATGTGATACAAATTCAATGCACCTACTTTTAGGTTGGCTTCAGAAGAAGCAGATGGCCTAAAAAGCAAGGTTTGTGCAAGCAAAAAATTAGTATTTATGAGGCTCTCAGGAATTTTTTGTTAAGAAAAATGATACAAAGTTTGTAGCAATGAAATGAACCTAAATAGTGAGAGATCAAGTTAGGCTTTCTGCTTCCTCTGCTCAAAAAACTTTATGACTTTATGCATCATTGTCCTTTGTTGTTACAAGCAGTTTAGTATAGTGTCATTGCCTTCAGACATGATACAACACAGGGAATATTAGCACTGGTAGGAGGGGAATACAAAAAATATGGTGGGATATCAAACAATCACTTTTGCAAACACATGAAAAGCATCTGCGTTGCTCTTAGCCATGAAAGATACAGTCATTATTGTAATCAAAGTGGCAGTTTTGAAAATTGATTTTTAAAGTTCCTTTCACATTTATATATGAGGAGGAGGAAGTGCTCTAGAAATATTGAATACTAATATAATATTAATCTTATTTAATATTAAGATTAAATGGTGTCTTTAGTAGCTTGCAGATGATCATTCTTCAATTATACTGTTGTATCCATGGCACAGCACATTCATAAACTCAGAAAAATATTTTTTAATTTTATTATTTCTAGATAAAAACTGAAACAACAATAAATGAACATACAACAATGGTATTGTCTAGTAATTCAATGATGACAATATTCCCAAAGGTACACAATTCTTCTAGTTTTCTTCTAGGATTTCTGCCAAGAATGCCTTGGAGGTCTTACATAGCTTGATAGGTGTTGTTTGCCAAGCTGATGTGATTTTTCTCTCACTGAACTTGTTTAATTAATTTGATGTGTGAGAAATAAATATTTGCCATGCAATTAACTGGAGATTATTATGGTCTAATTGAACTTTCCTATACAAACAGATGCTCGACCCTTTAGATGCATAAAAAGCCCATCAGCACTTGGTAAATAGAATGAAGCTGTA
>NW_010098490.1:26248-44357 GCF_000699245.1 Pterocles gutturalis
CATTTAGCCAGTGAACAAAATTGATGCACCTGTATTAGTTTTGGATTTGCTTAATTGAAGTAGTGAAGAAAAAAAATGACTGTTACCATGTGTGCAGATATGATATTTAGAAATTATATTAAAGGTACAGTCAGTAAAAATAATAGTATCTTTTTAACAAAAATACATGCCCTTCTCAGAGTCTCATATATTTGTCTTAACACAAAAAATATTTTACAAAACTAATTATGTCACTGTATGTTTTGATAAAACTAGAAATGAAAAAAAGATACAGAATATTATAGGGTGAAAATAGTACTCAACACCCAAGACATTTTTTGTCTATGTTATAGCAAAATGAATAGATACGTTCAATGTATTATCTAGACTGCAAACCACTGGAAAGGGGAGCTGGACTTCTTGCTCCTATACACTTAGCCACTTCCCAACTGAGGGATTTGATCTAACAGTGCTTTTGGTGGTAGTACAATACAAAGCCCATAGTTCAAAAGTTATGCTCTCTTCAACTAACATAAGTAAGTAAGCAAGTATCTAAGTAAATAAATAAGTTAGTTAGTAAGTCACTAAGGGGAAGCCCCAGATGGTAGCTGCTTCTAACGTTGCATTTCAGAAACGGCACATTTATAACAAGACTAATGCAGGGTACTCAAAGTGAAAATGTACAAATAAAACTAGAGAAACTACAGAAACTGAGAAAACATCAAGCAGATAAATGATAATTAATTCTACCTCTAATATACATGGAAATGTTCAGTCTGCAGCAAGGTGGTTTAGGCATTCAGTAAGGACTTATAGTCTAGCTCTTTTAAACTCTCCATGCACTGTTTTGTGTTTTACATTAATGTTTGCACAACTGGTACAAGACTTCCTACAGCACAAGCTCTTCTCTCTGTAGGAGCTAGCAGAGGTAGTTATGCTCAGTGTTGACAACCAAGGAAGAACTGTACATTCAATTCAAGCAAAATAAAGATAGAACAAAGTTAGCATTGAATCTTCATAAATATTTCTCCTGTAATAGTATAGAACACTATAAACATAGATTTAAATCTAAATATATACCTCTAAATTCAAATCCATATCTATATACATATGTAGATATACATAATAAAATGGGTCAAAAAGAAAATGTTTTGGAATATCGTACTTCTGAAACCTCTCCAAATGTCTCTATCTTTTTTTTTAATGCCAGCCACCAGTACAGGAAGTTCTTTGAAAGTCTCTAGATCTAAGAGCAGATTTTCCTTACCATAGAAAGAAAGTTCAAACATATTAGTAAAATGCAGTTAGAAACAAAATAGAAAAGTACCTACTCCATAACTCTTGAGAATTACTTTTGTATGGAGACACACTTGTCAGTGCTGTGAGACAAGTTAAAATGCTAAGCTACGTTAAAATATCAAACTAGGCAATGAATAGGCTTTGAACCTTGATCTTAAGGTTCAAATTGGTATGATTTTAAAATATTGATTATATTACCAGTGTTCTTTAAAATAACTATGAAATTAAATTAGAACTAAATGCATTAAGGGAATATTCTGGCTGCAAAGGTCAGCATTCAAAACCAAACAATAACATTTAAGATAGTGCATTGTGAACTGGAGAAAGGAATATTTATTTATCTAAAAATTTCAGTAATATTGCAGCAAGACTTAGTTTCCAGTCCTATGTGCTTATAATCCCTTATCCTTGGTGCTTTTTCGGTGAGGCTCTGCTGCTTACATGCTCTAGCATTTTAGGCAACATGCATGCCTCAGTGTGTGTCCAGAGGTTCCTGGTGAGCAGCTACAAAAGATCATTTTGTTTCCTGGCATTAACCTACCCTAATTGCAGCCCTGAGCTGAGGTCAGCTGCAGGACCAAGGCCAGCTTTCAGCTTTGCAGAAAGTGCTAAGGAGAAAGACTTCTGTCAGAGTTACTCTGTGAGAGGTGATAGAAGAGTGACACCCTCCCTCAAAACCAAATATTGTGGTAAGCGATCTTCCAGACCTTGACGTGGGTAACAATAACCTTGCCAGAGATTTATTGTCCCTGTGAGCAGCACATTCTGTTCTGCTTGTGTTTTGGAAACAAATAAGGAGCGCAGGGTAAGGGCCAGCAGTGGGTGGGAAAGCTGTTGATTCCTGGGTCACATCTCTACGAAGACATACAAAAACACACACACAGCTTCACCCTGACATTAAACCAAAGCAGTAACATCTCTTTGTAGTTTCTCCATAATCAGAATCTCACTCTGAAGCAACCTGCAGGGCAAACAGCAATCTCACAGCAAAGTTACATTGCAAATGATGAAGCAGAAGTGCAAGGATGTGACCTGAGAGGACATCTGTGTCTGAAACAGTTCTTCCTAAAAAGGAGAAATGGAGGATTAATTTGCATAGTACTTGCCACAAAATATTACAGTTTAAAACTGCTAACTGAATTTCTTCACTGGTAAAAGGGCTATTAGATAAAGTGGTGCAAATAACATATTGATATTAGGAAAAACAACAATTCTCCTTGTAATAGTATTCTGCCACATGACACAATGCAAGCTTTTGTGATATTGCCCATTATGATGTAGCCACAAAGCCAGTGTTCTGTCTTAGGAAAAGAGAAATCCTTCTCCGCAAGTTTTTAAGAGAGCCCATCCTGAAACTGTTAGCCTAGCTAAAGGATTAATGGAAGGCCGCCTCATTTAGGGCCCCATGAATGTCATGTGGTTTCTTTGGTTAGCACTGTTTCTTTTGAGGGTTTTCCCAGACAGGTTTGTTGGCTTTCTGTTTACATTTGTCACCATTGGTAACTATGTACCTCTCATATCTCAAGTCCTACTAGTAATGGAACAACATAGTGGGAGGTAGGCTGCCAACTAAATAAGGCAGTAACAGGCTGTGTCAGAAAACATTAAGGAAGTTGCAGTGATGATCAAGAAGAAAATAAATATTAAAATAAAAAGTGGTAAAGACTTGCTGACAGTTGTTTATAACCAATAACAATAACATTACATCAAGAGGGGTAATGGCCAGAGGGTAAAGGGATGAACTAAAATTATGGCTATCTCAGATATCTTCAAAAAGAAGCATTTTGGAAAATTTTTACCACCTGCTGAGTAGCTCTGGCAAATCATCCTCAGCAAACTGCATCCCTTGGCCAGTATCATGGCGTCCTTGCACCGAAAAAACTTGTCTTAAGACTTATTAAATCTTGACCATTTAACCCTGCCTTTCTAGATCTCAAGGTCAAATCACAAATCTCTAATGAAAAATACAACTGCGTATCTAACAATATTTGTGAAATTTGTTAACACTTTTCCAGTTTCATCACAGCTGAGAAAGATGGAAAACATAAAAAGACACTTAAAAACATTAAGCTGCCCCTTAATACACTGTACAGGCATATGACACAGACATGGAACTGAACATACTACTTCTTTCTTCAGCAGTGGGCTCTGGTAATTTCAAAATGTCCTGTCAATACTCCATCGTGCATAACACCCTTTATTCTCTCCTCATCTCACTTTTCTTCGCCTTCTCCTCTGTCTCCATCTCCATCTTCATGTCCTCCTTCTCCTTCCTTCTATCCTTCTCCTTTCCTAATTATTTTCTTCCATTTCCCTCTCCGTCTCTGCCTTTGTTTCTGTCTTCTGCCCCTCTCCCTCTTCTTCTTCGTCTTCTCCCTCTCCCTTTACTTCCACAGACAAACAGAATTTGTAAAGGCAAGATCACATTAAAAAAAAAATGGGCTAGGAATTTATAATATTGAAATAATTTTTTGCACTTTAATTAAGTTTCTACTTTTTCAGTGTACATACAACTGCAATGACCTCTAAAAGAATCTCAGGGAATGGTTTGTTCTGGGAAATGGTCCCTTTTTTAACATTAAGGGACAAACACAATAATGAAGCAGGAACTGTGTTTTACAGTTTTATTTGACATTCAGAAGTCACTGGATTTACTATACCTCTGAACTGATTTTTTAACATGAAAGTCATAGCACCTTGGTGACACTTCAATGTATCTCCCATAAAATAATACTGAGGCTCATACTGTTTGACTAGAAATCGTGTCTCATCTTCAGACGAGATGGAGTCTTCTTCAATCTGCTGATGAAGATTTTTGGGCATACATTTAAAGCAAATCATTATAAACAGTATGTGCTACTTGACTTCCTAATGTGTAAACCACACAGGAAGAGAGTTGGGCCACTGACTTGCAATTTATCATCTTATATTTCCATTAAAAGACTCTTCCATACAGCAACAACAGAACTTAAATTAGCTTTGCTGCTCAAAGTGTAGTGCAAGTGTGCACTAATAAAGACAGAAGCTATTCTGACCTCTGCTTACTAGGATTTGACAGCTGGTTTAGATACCATCTGTCACCCTTTAGGGATGTCACCTGAGAGTGATGTTACTGATGCATCATGATGGCCAACTGCTGCCATTTATACAATACTGAAGGTTTAGCAAATGGAGGCAGAACTTGAATGAAAAAAGCATTCTGTTACTACACCTGCTGCAAAAAACTTGTCTGCTAACCTGACTGGCTATATAAAGTAAAAGTTCCTAAAATATTCTCATGTGAGAAGAATATCTAATACAAGTTCCAAAGGCAAAAATTAAACTCTGTTTCATTTATCACCACAGTGATAAATTGAAGTACAATGGACTCACAACTATCAACTGAAGACTTTTAAGAATTTCCTGTAACTCCTGTTACAAATAATTTACTAAAAGTACCAACCTTTTCGCTTATCTTCAGTGCTCTATCTTGCAGCATGAATATCTATTTTTTACTGTTTCCTCTTTGCTACTCTAAGTAATTGGACATTTCTTAACTACAGTCCGTGCAGCACTCAGGAATGCTCTTTTGGGAGCTTAACCATTACAATTTAACTGTAGTGTTAACAGGTTTAAACTTCACAGTCTTATTCTTGCTAATTTAACAGTCTCCTCCCATCCCACAAAAAAAAAAAAAAAAAAAAAAAAAAAAAAAAAAAAAAAAAAGAAAGAAAGAAACTGAGAAACTGCCAGTTTTCGATAGATAACAGACTTAATGACAGTGTCACGTCTGTTAGAGGGCAGCCTTTTGGGAAAAGCCAGACTTAGCCTGTTTTCCCCCAACTATAACTTTGTCCCAATAGAGGTTACCTATTATCTTCAGATGCCATCATAACACTAAAAAGACAACACATCAAGAGAGATAAGTATTTCCCTCTTACATTGTATGAGTAAATAGGATGCATTGCTGGTCTGAAAACTTTAGAAGTCTACAGAATTAAAATAGCAAAGAAATTATTATTCCTCCAACTTTACAAAAAGGTAAATAGAGACTCAAAAGTTTAAATTGTTTAGTAAAGGTTATGTACCTATTTGTTCTCAGTTATTTGCTTATGATTAAATGTCCCTATATATCTTCCACAGATAATTATCCACATTTCTACAATATAAACCTGATGAAAGCGACAGGAATAAAATTAGGTTTTTTAATAAGTATATGCCTGTAGATCTAGTTCAATAAATGTGGTAAATAAAAGCAAAATAATCAACGCATTGTGCTTACTGTAATCCAAATATGGCATAAGTGACAGAACTGGATACATTTTAATAACAACATAATGTGCTATGCCTAAAACCATAAATTGAAATTACACTGCCCTAATACTAGTTTTGTTTATATTTTTAAAAATCAGTGTAATTAAAAAGCTAATGATGTAAGAGACCACAATAAGAGAACTATGTGCAATTCCATGATTCTTCCCACATTCAACTGCTCAAAAAAAGGACAATCCTATACAAAAACAGTCCTATACAAAGTACAAAATGGAACTGAAATAGGGGAAAAAGAGGAAGGAAACAGAAGTGAAAGGTTGTCTACATTTATCTTTCCCAACCTCCTCAATCATCCCTCATGTGATTACCTTACTTGCCATTTAATTGGTCAGCCACTTTCCGTTATTAAATGCTGTTGAAGAGAATGTCAACAATGCCCATAGTTCTTTTTCAAAAGCAGGATTTACAAACATCAGAGGAATCTGTGCCTTGGCTTCTGAAGCACACAGAGAAAGGTTGATGCTGCCAGTGATTTCCTACTAGTGGAAAATATATGTGTGCTCATCTCAGACAGAACAGAGACATCCCACAACAGACATGTCAAATCAAAGTATTAACTTTTCCTCTCAGGTTCACCCCTTTAGGACCCAAAAGCAGTATCAAATCTGACTCTGAAACTGTTTGCCTCCTGTACAACAAACCAATATCACATAAGAGAAAGTTAGGCTTTTGAATTTATGGTGGATGGAGATATTGGAGAATAGAAAGAGATAGGATGGTTTCCTTTTTGTTTAGTTTCATTGCCAAAAGCACACAATACAGTTTGATAATCAGTCACCTGCAGGCATGCTGAAGATGCCCCTAACTTCAAAACAACAAATACTGTCAGAATGGTTAGTAATGCTGTGAGTTTTACGGAGATAGAAAATGACAATGTTTTGCCTTGCTTTCATAATTTTATTTTTTTTTAAGCAAAAAAGATTTCTTGGCTTGTGTGGTTCCAAATTTAGCTTCAGCTATCTAGAACAGGGAGTTGTATGGCCAGATCTTCAGTTACAGTAAAGTGTTTTCAGAGTGAAACTGGGAGTCCCTCTCCCTCTTTTCCCCTGAAGACCTTCCAGCATCTGCCTGTTACAACACGTCTTGCAGCACCTTCCCTTTCACTGGCTGTGTTACTGAATGAAAGTTGTGGTGGGTGCTTCTGCGGAACTCAGTCACATTGGTCTATGTTGGTCTGATTGTGTGGGACCTTCCAGGGGATTGACTCACATAGAGACTCTGTAGAAAGACCATGTAGCATTAGAAATGGAAGAGACAAGCCATGACCCTTGGCTTTCAACAGTCATTCAAGAGCTAAGCAAGCTCAGCAGGATTTTTATAAGCTTTCTCTTTGACTCATGTTCTTAAACTTTGCTTTTATTACACGTTAGGTAACTACATTATATTTGTGATATTGAGCTTAATTGAGTATTAAACATTTACTCAGACTGAAACTGTTTACATAAGAAATTTCCAGCGATTGAAAATAAATCAGGAAAAGGAAGGAAAACTGTCACCAAAACCAAAACCGATAAAGTGATTTTGAAAAAGCAACACTACAAAAATTCAAGAAGTCTGACAGCTCCCTGGATAGTTTCTGTTTGCAGAAGGACAGGATTAAATTTTATATTAAAGGAAAAGATCACATGGGCCAATAAAAACATTTTCCTATGGGTCTTATGGTATCACCTCTAATGGTACTGCTCTTTGGAGTATGCTTTATGTATTTATGGTTTATAATTTATGTTTTAAAATTAAAGGGAAGAAAACCCACTAGACTAGCAGTAGAAAGGATTACTTTTTCTGTGTTTTCTTCTAGCCTTTAAAAATAAAACAAGAAAGCAAATTAGAAAGAAGTTTTACCTCTCCAGTCACTATTGGTGGTTTAAAACACACAGCATTTTCACTGCTTCAGTTTGACAGTGTAACATATAAGACATTTGATGACTAACGTAAGAACCAAGTATTTTTCAGTTTAATTTCACATATGTATAAGAATCTGAATTATCAGTCTTGCTAGCCCATGTTTCCCTGATTGCAGCTGGCTTCTCCACAGGGATAGAAATCAGTAATTTAGTTGCTTCATTATTAACACCTGTGATTTTCTCTAGCTGAGAACAAATATGCTCTGTTGGTGAAAAAGCCATACTAGCTTTCAGTTCCTTAATATTAGAAGATCATTTAATGCTGGACAAAAGTGGAAGGTTGCTACCACTGAAAACTCTTGATAAATTTATTAAAGGAAAAGACAAAAGCTGGCTGTGAAAATATAAGCTTCTGTATATCACCCTGCCAATATAATCCAATTCTGGCTTAAGTTTTTCTCCATCACTCTGGGTGGTTTCTGTTGTGTTCATTTTTTTTTTTTTCCAATTTATGGATCAATCGATTGTCTCAAGGGAATTAGCAAAAAATTGCTGCCATGAGCTCCACATTCCGGATATTTGGAGAGCATCTGAAGCTTTACACTGGGGGAAATACGGTTCCCTGAGGGCCCTCATTAAAGTAATTTTTTAAAAAACTCATTTCACACTTTTTAATGGCAGAATATGGAGCTCAAACTTCTCAAAAGCCAGCCATTTTTCTTCTTCATGTTCTTGTAATAGACAAAGCATATTTCCTTCATCAGATCAACAGCCATTTAAGGAAAAAAAAGCTCTATGGAACCCCAGGCAGAAAAGAAATGTGGAGGTTTATTCAATGTTAGACTTACATTTTGGGATCTCCATCAAACAGAAGATAATTTCTGACAATCTAGATTACTGGTTTACAGATAAATCACAATACAGCATCAAAATAACATTCACTTCACAATTAATTTTTCATTTTTAACTTGAAAACTATTGTTAGGAATTAGAGCCTTCAGTCTCATACAGTAAACCAGTTCTTATCAGGTAATCTCATCTGTGCAGTTGTGAAGAATATCAAAGAGTCTTACAGGAAACATTCTGTCTGAGCTGTAGGTTGGGGACCACTAATCTAACAATATGTAAAGAAATTAGTGTTTTTACATTTATCTTTAGGATGCTCGCTTCCTCTTTTTCATCTTCCTTTTAACATTTCCTTCCTCTACCTTTCTTTTTTAAAGTTTTCTATTTCCATACATGAAACATAGTTTCTGTAGAGATAAAACTCCATGGCTTGATATCCAAGTGGTAGAATGTCTAAATATTGTGATAATGTGAGTGGGATTTGAAGGGCATTAACAGTTCTTTCTAAGCTGGAATGATTGTTTGTTCAATACCGGTCCACCAATGCCAACACAAGCACTGGAGAAAGTAGCTGTGCTTCAGGGAACAGAGTGTATTTCAGACTTACATCCTGCACCTAATTTTTTTGTGAAATCAATTGCCAAAAAAAAAAAAAAAAAGAAAAAAAAAGAAAAAAAGTGAGTAAAGTTTTTATTCATTGCAAGGTAATGAAATTAATGCTTTCTTAAAAGGGGGAAATTATCAGATTCTGATAAAGAAATCTCTCCAAAGAGAGTGAATATGTCTCAAGTTGAAACTGATGTATACTGTAGAAAGACTTTATCATTTTTTTATTCTTCCTGCCAACAGATGAAGAACACTTATGTTAGGCTTGATAAGTGTGTCATCAACTTTTGATATGAGAAAGAAAAAAGACTTGTTGACTCAACAGTGAATAGAGCTACTCTTGAAAATGTTTCATCTTTTCTATTGGAGGTTTCAAAGGGTAGTTCTGATAAAAAATTATTTTGCATCTCACATAAGGATTGTCTTATACCTGACCTAGTCTTTTCTCTGGCCAGCAAGACTGTGAAGTGTAAGAGCATCTACTCCAGAGTTTTCACTGTCGTGGTAGCATTCAGGAGACTGAGAGACTCTTAGAATGGCTGTCGCACTCTTAACCAATGGAAAGGCAACAGCTGGGCAGCTGAAGCTCAGTTCAAATAAATTCACAATATATTTGGTGGGGTAGATGATTCAGAACATAAAGCAAAGTGAAGATTTCTCTGGGATTGTGTGGTTGATTGTTGTTTTTTTTTTTACAGTCAAGCAGTGAGATTTCCAGGCACTGTAACATCAGTTTACGTCAGAGTTATATCATCATTGTGCAGACAAGATGTGCAAGGTATTTTTCTTTTTCTTCTTTTCTATTTTGTTTTCCATGTGATAATGTCCTGTCATCTGGATATAATTCCTGTCTGAGGAGGTATTGTCACTGGTTTACTGGGACTCTTGTGTTTACAGTTTTGAGAGTTTTGAGATCTTACCACAGGGCACCCTAAATGTAGTTACACCTCAGGCCAGTTTAGAAACCAAAGCCAATATAATAATATGTGGCTTCTTTATTGAATTGATTTCTCAGTGAAAATACATAACATGATAATTTTGTGCTTTGCACCAGATGCCTTCAGATCTCTGGGTGGATTTTAAAGGTTTTATATTGATCTAAAAAGACCAAAATAGTATGGTTTCTGTCTATTTGATAAACTGCTTCCCTTCTACAGTACAGCAGTGGACAGTAAAAAGCACTGCAGTAAAATGTCTTTAGTTTAACAGGGTAAGTAATATTTCCAGGTCAGAAATAGACTTTCAACGTGGTCTCCATCGTTAATGCAGAAGAGAGTGAAGGGAATGAAGATGGAGAAAGAAAGACAACGGAAGGGTGTTTTGACTCCATAACAGCTTGATTCTTACTGCACTCTGGGTCTTTGCGAAATGCAAAATTTCACCTTGATGAGCTGAGGAAGGACTACAGCTTTACATTTCTTATACAAATGGTGTACAACATCAGTAAAAAATATGTTCATGACAGCATTTTGGAGACAGTTCAGAGCTGACCATGTACATTAAGAATCCTCTGAGCACGCCTGAAGGATTGGGGTAGGTCTATACGTGACATCTCAGAGGATCTTACATGATTAGTGAAACTAAGGAATTGTCACTTTTGGGTATCTCCAGGATCAGAAAGTTGAACCGCTATGTTGGTCTTGGCAAAAATATTTTGATTCATGCAGCCTGATAAAATTTAGTGCCACTATCCTGCTTGGGTTGTTTGTTAAGGATTTCACTACCATTTTGGATCTCTCTACACTGGGTTCAAGAAAAGAACCCCCAGGAAGAGTAAGTCATCTCAATATACTGTAGACTCCTGTCAGCTTCAGCTGGTCAGCTGAAATGTCTCATAGACTCCACTGCATATACTGCCTGCATTTCCACAGAGTACAGTGTCAGCTCAAACACTCCTTACACACAAAGATAGCAAAATGCAGGTATTTTAGTTTCATGCTTATTCCACTCCTACTCAGAGAACATGGAATAAACTTTCAGAATGTGGAAGCACACTTCTTGACAGAGCTAAAACCAGCTCTGCATGTAAATATGCCCATGGAGAGCAATGAACAGCTAGCAGGTTCCAGATTCCTCTGCATGGAAAGTCTCAAATTCCTCATCTGCAAGTATTCTGATTAAACTAGAAGCCAAGACACCACCCAGTAATGTTCGTTAACAGACAGTTTTCTTAATTGTACAACATTTATTTTTTTTAAATTGAATAAAGCTATTTTCCTCCAATGATCTTGTTTAAATGGTAATTAGTTTTTTATTTGTTTTTAACACACAATAATCCTGGGGTCTGAAATCAGCTACCTTCATAAAAAAATTTGCTCTAATTCCAATTTTCAAGCTGCAGATCTACTACTGACACGCAGTGTTGGCATCTCTGTCCATACCTGCTTATTGAAAGGTACACTGCATAAATTTCATCTCCAGATTTCAACTGATTAATGGCACTTTTACTTCATAGTGGTTAGTAAATAAATGTATACATATAGTAAATGTTCTAGTATTCATGGATTTTCCTCTCTTGGCTGTATGAATTAGGAACTGCTAAATAATTAAAATAAGCTTGTAAGTTTGGTCAAATGAGACTACATGCTATTCCCATATTTCACCTGTGATTTCATCCAGTTTCTCTCCTAATTGTGAATGTAGGGTAACATTAAATTATTTGCTTTTCCCTTCTGAATTTAATTTTTACTCCTGTTTTATTCTGCTTATCATTAGGAAGGATCCTGCAGTGCCTTTAACTTTCTACTAGGCTAAACTATGCATCGTTATGGTGACACCCAGCAGGAGTTTACATACTCTGCATTAACTGGGGAACCTGCAGATTTTCTCTGAAGTTTTCCGGAACAGTCACTGAAAATAAAGCAGCTTTGGAGGTCACATAAGTTCTCTCAGTCTGTGCTATTGTGGAAAACCACTTACACCTTGCACATCTCATCAGAAGACACAGAGAAATCCTGTGGCCATGTGCACTAGTCAGTAACAAATCTTGTACTCCATCACTGGCCAGTGTAGGATCCATCACATCCATGCCAGTCTTTACACACGGTTGTCTCGTCTTTCTCTAACTGTTATTGTATAGAATTGTCACTGTTATATATATTGCTATCTGATTAATTAAATTTATTTCCAGGAAAAAAACCCAACAACCCACCCTGTTTCTTCCGATACCAAATAGCTGCTTAAATGCATGTGTGGATCCCAGACAAGCTGCATTAAACTACATATGCTTGTCTTTGATCAGTTTTCTCTGAATCAGTTATTTCTTATTCAGGTCGATATCTCAAAGGACTTTTATCACTGTTGTTCAAAATATTATAGATAAAAAATATTATCTAGAAACAGGAAATTTGAATAGTTTGCACCTTTTTGTTTCTCTCTTCAACCTGATTACTAACGGATGTGATCAATAAGAATCATATCTAATTAGACATTCTTATATTCAGATGTTGGTAAAAATAATTAAATACATCTGTTTATCTGCTGATAACAAAATGAGGTAACACAAATGGGATTTTTGGGAGATGAACCTTTAAATGAATGTGAATTAAGAGAATGGAATTGTTTAAGACAGGTATAAATAATTAAAATTATTAGAGTATAAAGTTAGTGATTTAAGATCAGTTTAACAAACATCTCTAAAAGTTATCATTGAGGAGACATTGTTAAATAGCATCTACGGGAAAGCTGGAGGGTTTGGTTGTAGCCTTAATGCTCTTTAAAGTACATCTGATATACCTGTACCCTTTTAGAAAGCAGTGGCTCTGAAAAGATACATAGCTTTTCTAGTAGAAAATCAGCAGGCAGGGACCTCCCAGTAGGACTCTGTGGAGGAATATCCTTGGATCTGTAAACAAGACAGAGGGGCAGAAGTGTAGGAATTTGATTTTAACTCTGAATAAAGGGGTTTTAAGGAGTATAGCTTTAAAGCATAGCAGTCATAAGAAACAGAATCAGATACCTTCTTCCAGGATGGAGAAGTCTTATAGCAGGAGACGTCTTATAGCAGGAGACTTGCATGTGATTTGGTTTTGCTTTTATTTTTTTTTTAATAATATCAGGAAATTATTCTATATAATGTATAATTACAATCTCTAGTACTGCCTTTTTTTTTTTTTCTTTAAAAGTCTCTAGAAAGGGTGCCAAAGCTGTTTCAGTGATGAGAAGCTGAAGACAGAGATCTGAATACCAATGAAGACACAGCCTTTCACAGAGACAGCGATTAGTCATCACAGCAAATAACCACTCAGTTGGTAGACTCTATCTCTCAAAGCTTTCATATCAAAACAGGATATTTCCATGGAAGTTTCCTCTTAGTCAAATCCAGACATTCAAATCTCTAGACAGTGTAGCTGGATGACAACAAGCAAAATTTTAGGGGTAACTTTGATGGATGATATTTAATAGTCTATACAAGAGCTACAAAGACTTTAGCTAATAATTTCAGAAAAGAGAAACAATCTTTCTTCTGGACCATTCCTGTGGTATATTTGATTTGACTGATTGGACCAATACTAGATAAAGCAAAGACATCTTCACCCATGTGGTTCTTAAGGTGCAAATGAGACTTTGAGCATGAGCGTCAGAGTTGGGTGTCTATTGCAAACTTCGCTGTGTTATGTGGTACCTAGTGCTCCCAGTCTTGAGGTTATTTAGGTTTGGGGTTTTTTTTGGTGGTTTTTTTTTTTTTTTTTAATTTTTCTTCAGATGGGCAGCTTTGAGTAAATTTGCCATATAGAACTGATCCACCTCCTGGTCACCTGAAGAAAACACTCAGAATGGAAAAATTGCCCCAGTGGAGTTCAATTTGAAACTTCAATATTAGAAGCTAATATGTTGCAGTGGCCAGGATGTGTGCTGGTAGAAAGGGAAACAGCTACCGTGAATGAAACCACAAGAACCTCCCCTTAGAAACAAGGTTAAAAACATGTTTTCAGGAGAGCTTTAATTTACTTTTTGACTACTTGCTGAAAGCTGTGGTATCATTAGTCTTGGCTGAGGTTTTAAAGCCTCTGCATTAGCAATCCCAAGAAAACAATGTGGCTTGGTATCTTAATTTCAATATCTTACTTTGCTCATTTTGCAGGTAAGTAAGGGGGTTTTCTTGTTGGATGGTGGGTTTGGTTTGGTTTGTTTTGTTTTACCCCAGAATTTTCCAAACCCTAACAGATTGAGGAAGGCAGTGCTAATTTTTAATCAAGGATGAAAGTGTTGGTTCCTCAGTTTTGTAGACTTTTGAAGATTTTGTAAAGTCTTCAAGCTGTTGTTTTATGGAGGAAAGCAAAAATGAGAAAAAAGTATAAAAGTACTTAAAGAGTAGATAGAAATTAAAATTACACCTGACTGACACAAAATTAAAATTACATCTGACTGGAAAAGGAGACAAATATGGGTTCATTTGTGCATGTTAGGAATCTCTACTGATATTTTTATATGTAGGTCAACTGGGCAACATACTAAGCTCATTTCAGGATTTTTATAAAACTGGATCTTGGAGTAATTTTAAAAGTGTATGTATTCACTTACACCAAGAAATTTAAAAGAAAAAAACCATAAAAGTTATTTGAGACTTTTTTTAAATTGTATAGCCCGATGAAAATGCAAAAGACATTTCAGATATGTGACACCTGTTTCTCTTCATAAAGCTGCCTCTCCTTCATTGTCTGAGGTGGTTTTCTGTGGGTGGTGACATATTGCAATCAATGTGGCAAAAATCAGATGTACTGATTTTTAAAGATATTTATTTTTCACCCAAATGAAAGCTATTTCCCAGAAATTTGTCCGGATTATTTCCATTTTAACATGTGTTTCACATTAGCTTTCAGGAATCCCTTTCAAGCACAGCCCAGTCATTTCTGAACATACACTCCTTAGTATATATGCTCAAATGACAAAAAGTCTAAAAGGAATGACTACATAAAAATAGGAGTAACCAGCTGTCTTAAGCATCATATTGATTTGTTCCTGTTGTTTTACAAGTGTGTTTTGTCTGCTCTTAGTAATTACTTTCAAATTTTTTATACTCCATACAAAAATGCAGACGTAAAAATTAAAGATTAACTGTTTCATTTGAAAGCAATTTCACAAATACAAGAATATTTGTGATGGAAATCTAGTTTTATGTCCTCAGATGGAAAAGAAAAGATTAATTTCACAGAATTTGTAATGGTGCTTTAATAGTTTAAAAAAACCCCAATACTTTGTCTGCTTAAACCTTTACTGTGGGATTAAATTAATCTTGCCTTTACATGACTAATTCTGTTTATTGACTACAAAGGGATATGTAGGTGTTTATATGTGGATATTTAAAGTGTAAATAACTGAGTTTAAAGTAGAATGATCTCATGTAATTTATTAGTTAAAATTTCAAAACTCAAATGCAGATAAAGTTTAGTCATGCAATGGGCTAAAAAGCATAAAATGTGACCTGAAATGTAGGGGATCATTCCACTACTCAGAAGAAATTGTAAGAGTTCATCACTACACTGCCTGGAAAAGCTCTTTCAAACTATTCACCAGCTGAGGACTGTCTACGTAAAGTGCACTTCAGTGACCTCCAGGTTTTGGCTCATGCCATCATGCCTGTGGTGAGGGAGGAAATGCAGATGTTGCAGCCTGACAACTTCTAAACTTTCTAGAGGTTGCTGGAAGAGGGAATGTCTAAATGTCTTATCAGTTTAGACTTCTGGATCCTTTGCAGTTAATGTTTCTTGAGGTGTATTGTCTTCTTCACGGTGTTTTTTTTTGCTGCTTTTTTTTTTTTGCTTTTTTTTTTTTTCCTTTTTTTTTTTTTTCCTTTTCCTTCCAGCTGTTCAAAGCAGAGTACTAGATTTACTTCAGGCACCATCCCAGTCACTTTTGCTGATTGCTGTCTGTATAGGTGCAAGAATTTTCTCTCAAAATATCCATCCTCTATGGATTTGTTATCCTTCTGCATTAACTGTATACAGTTAGTTTATGTGCACATAGTATCCATATAAGGCTTTACTTGAAAAATTAAAAAAAAAATACCTTAAGACTCTGGGATGTGATGTCGGAAACCACTAAAGCTGAAAAATAGATTGTTTTGAGATAGCATAGAAAATATTCCAAGCAGTGAGTCTGAATAAACCTGAATAATTCTTTCATTTTGTTTAATACAAGCATAGAATTTCTTTTTTCCTAAAGTATTCATTAATGTCATTTTTTATTTCATTTTTAATTTTTACTCTGTTTAGCTGTAATTGTGTTTCCTTGTTTTCCAGTATTCCTGCCTGTAACAAAGGGCATGCAAATATTTAAGTAATGATGCATTGAAATAATAGAATAAAACTAAAAAATTACTAACATTACTTTTTATGAAGGTAATAATGATCTTTAGTTTCCTTTGGTCTAATCTCATTTTAATATAATCCTGGCTTTTGCTATGATATTGACCTCTAGAACAATTGTAACTGCCATTTTTCCCCAGATCTCCTTCAAATTCACAGAATGAAAAGAGACTTTTCACATATTTTCATTAGTTTTATTATGACATAACTATCTCATACTGTAAAGTGTAGCTGTGCTATTTGCAATATGTGTTTCTGGTAAAACTCCTTCATTAAAAATACCATATGCACATATACAACAATTGTGAAAAGAGTATTTCAGTTTTGCATGTTGATCTGAATAAAGGTATTTTCAGACCTTTTTTAGTAGATTGTTGCCAAAATGAGTTTTAGTGTCATCCTTGATTTTCATACATACTTTAATATGCCCAATGACTGTCAAGTGATTATTGTCTAAATAATGTATCTGACAAACTTTTACATAGACAATAACATTTGAGACAGAAACAATTGTATACATAAGAAATATAATATTTAGATCATATGCAGACACTTGCAGAACAAAATTTTAAGTTTTTAATAGTAAGTGTGTATTTTCTATAACTTTTTTCAAGTTGAAAACATTGTCTGAATTTTCCCAGAGCAAAGCTTTGTTATGAAGGCATCCCAAAAGTTCAAGAATAATAGTAACTGTATGCAAAGTCAATCTAGTCTTCTGCTCTATTTGCAACTCCTACTTTGACACCTCCTGGGCTTGCATGCAATTTATTTGACATGTGATTTTTAGGCAAGCTTAATGATGCCTAACTCTGTTCTGAACACTGACTACAGCTTGTTTACTTGGAGGGCAGTAGCAAAACTCGAGCCTACCTTTTTCTATATGTGTTTATAGCTGTGGCTTTCTGTACGTCCAGACATTGGCTACACCCATGTATTCAGCTGGCCAAGACAACCCCTCCTCAGACAGCACACTTCTGTTTACTTGAATGTTCTTTATTTACACCTTGCAGCCAGCAGCGGGCCAGAGCTTTCAGTTGTGCAATACCCTGAGGATGCCAGCGTGCTCCTTAACTCCACGGTGTGGATGCTGTGTGTATTTGAGTACCCCCGTGAGGAGGATGAGGAGCCAGTTGTCTACTGGAGGAAAGGCCCCGACTGCCCCAACCAGCAGAGCCTCCAGTCCAGCCCCAGTACGGGCAGGCCACAGGTGCACATCACAAAGAACACACTCAGGGGATTCTCCATCTTAAAACTCAGCAACGTTGACCAGAACGCCAGTAGCTCCTATTTCTGCGATGTGACGTTAACACAGAAAATCCAGGGAAAACGTGGAAAAGGCACCAAGCTGACCGTGCATGGTAAGGAGTATTTGGGGCAGACAAATGCATGTGATGTATGCAAGGTGACCTAAATTTTCCTTCAGCCTTACTGCCTCCTCTCCCACACTCACCTTTGCCGTAAGAACGGTGGGAAAAAGCAGACTAGAGTTGTACGAGTCAGGAAAGGAAGGCACACCATTTGTTTGAACTATTTATATAGCTGGTCAGACAGACTCCTTGGTGACAGAGACTTTTCTTTGGATCTAAGCCAGTTCACCATGCAGCAGAACATTGATTCCATATTTTATATATTCTAAATATTTTATGCATTTTATATATAGCATTAATTATTTTTTAAATAGAAATATCCTAAAAAATACTTTTTCTTAATATTCTCCACAAACATTTGCTGGATCTTTACTCCATACCAAAACAAAATAAGCAAACAACAAAAAAATCAAATCCCTGACAATATTTCATTATATTTTTTTATTATTTCTTCACTTTTGACAAGCCAATGGTCTCTTTTGAAATATGTAGTTTGTGCTTCCTCTTCCAGTTACTGAAAAATTAACAGTAAATTCACACAGCAGTGTGA
>NW_010098490.1:44382-56731 GCF_000699245.1 Pterocles gutturalis
GGGATATGTGGGAGCAAAACTTACTTTCTGTTTAATTCTAAAATAATTTTCAACAGCTTCTAACTCTTCCTCTATCCTCAAATTATGAATCCAGTTTCCATAATGCTGTTGGGAATGTGACCTCAGCGACTGAGATTCACTATTTCAAATGAGACAACTTTTCTCCATGTGGACTTTCCAGACTAGCAAATGTTAAATGCCACAAAGCATTCTCGACTTCACATTGTCCAATGCAATTCTTCTGAGGCCTTAAAAATAACACAGCGGCCAATGAAATTCTTCTGACTATCGCACCACAAGCATATGTTTATTTTACTTTTAAAGAAAAAAAAATAAGACATTGTTGAGACTTAGTAAGATAACTGTCATTTAGATTGGCTTTTTCTTCATTACTTAAGCATGTGCTACATAATAAAGATGTTTATGGATACGCCACTTTTAGTAAACTGAGAATTTTGTTTACTATCCATTTACTTCAGTAAAAAGAAGACAATAGTTCTCTCCCAAGAAGCTTAACCTTTTTGCCAGAAAAATAACAGGGAAAAAA
The DNA here is from genome assembly GCF_000699245.1 of Pterocles gutturalis. Taxonomy (NCBI): domain Eukaryota; kingdom Metazoa; phylum Chordata; class Aves; order Pterocliformes; family Pteroclidae; genus Pterocles; species Pterocles gutturalis. The sequence goes on from NW_010098490.1 coordinate 44,930, forward strand.
AATGTGATAAAAATAAAAAAACTGTGCTGCCTGGTCAACCCTCACTAATCCTTCAACTGAAATCTTATGAGAAAAGCAACTTGTTTTTTTTTCTTTCAGTTATTTAATTTTCTTTCTCTTTGTTTCAGATTTCAAATGCAAAGACTGTATAAGATCAGATAAGACCTGGTGGTGTTGGTTCCTTCTTCTTGGATACACTATCTTTGTCACCACAGTTATTATAGCTTTTGGTGTAAGTAATATTTTCAGAAGTAAATATGACAAACCTAAAGATGGGTAGAATCTTCTGATGGAAAGAAATTATAAGCAAATTAGCCTGAAATTAACCTGTGGCAAAGTCACTCTGTTTTCTGTTCACTAAAGAGTTAGACATATGTCTCCCTGCCTGTGAATGTTTTGACAGCACAGCCTCAAAAAAAAAAAAAAAAAAAAAAAAAAGGAAGCTGTGACATATAGAGAAATTATATTTGTTTTTTTCTAAGCTTGCTGACGACTGGGAAGCTATTTCTTATGTCGCTGGCTGAACTTTTTACTTTTACCTGGAAACAAAAGAGAATGAGAAAAAAAATGCCTAAATGATTAGCAGTTGTAAACACATTCTGCTCCCCCCGTGTTTCTGGTCTCCAGCTTCTAATTTCATGAGCTCCCTGAACACCCATCAATGTCTGCTCATCTTTGTCTTACTCACGTTCCAGCCAACCAACCAGTCATGCCAGGGTATTATGCCCACTCCCATCCACTAACACTGCTGGCTGGCATTTACCTGTCCAGCAGTGCAGCACCCTGGCAACGTAAAAACTGGCAAATATTTTGGAAGAGAAGGAGAAAACATTTTTTTGGATACAAAAAAAAGGCCAGGGTGATTTCTTATGCTTGCCGTGATGTTTTAAAAATCCTTCTCTCTTTCCTAGTTGTGGCTCTGTTCCTCACTTCAGGAAAAAAACTTAATAATTTTAATCATTTTTCATGGAATCAAAACCTAACAATCCAGATATTAATGAATAACTCTACTTTGGTCCTATTTGGGAATAAATTTTATGTAAATGAAACTATTTGGAAGCAAACAAACATGAGCTGAAGAAATTTGATCTATGCCATAACTTGATGCAAATGAGCATCACAGTCTTTGAAGGCATGGATGGCACTACACTTGTGCATAACCCTCAACAGTACAACAATAATGCTCTGCTTACATTTACAAGGTCCTTACCTGCAAGTGTAATTCAAAGTTTACCATTTATAGGAGACCTAAAAAATTCCTTAGGCTTCACCAATGTCTTTCCTCAAAGCCACTATTGTAGAGTCCCTTAAAAGGTAACACACAAAGGCTAAATTGGACCGTGAGGGTTCAAGGTGCCAAATTTAACAGGCTTAGAGGAAGAAAACTTAGCTCTTGAAGAATCAACATGGTTTTAAAGCAGTAGCTACTTTAAGTCCAAAAAGACAGATCTTTCGGGTAGCTAAGTCCTGATTGAAAGGCAGGATTTCCTTTCCTTCACCTTGTCTTCTCTTTCTCAGCTTGTGCATTTTGAAGGGGCTACTTCAGTGTCACTGAACCTGGCATGGTGGCAACAGGTCCCTCTGTGTTGATACTGCTGCACAGCCAAGAACTTCATTGTTATGTAAGACTTAGCACCAGTGATATAAGTTACAAGACTTACAAAGACATTTACGGTATCCGATTGCCCTTCTAGGTCAAGTAAGGTGTGGGTTTTGTTTTCTTTAGCAACCAGCTGTTAAGTACTGTTACCTCAAAGCCACATCAAAACCAGAAACGTTCATGCAGTTCAGGCAGCAGGAGATAAGGTATGTATATTTAGGGAGAGAGTAGACTCATGCCAGGGAGAGACATAAACAGTCAAACCTTGCTAAAATACAGTAGAAGACTGCCAGACTTCATATCTAGATATACGAAGCAAGCCAACCTCATCTCTCCTAAAATGAGTCACTGTGAGCACAACCAGCATGCAGCAGCAAGCTCTACTTGGGTCTGGCTGGGTTGGAGTTTAACTTTCTTCGTAGCAGCTTGCATGGTGCAGTGTTTTGGATTTTTAGTTAAAACAATGTTGATAACACACCAATGTTTTAGCTGAATAGTGCTTGAATAGCATCAGGGCTTTCTCTTTTTCTTACTCTGCTGTCCCAGCGAGGAGGCTGGGGTGGGCAAGAGGCTGGAAGGGGACACAGAAAGGACAGCTGAGCACAACTGTCACGCTCATCAATAAAAGCTGGGGGAGGGAAAGAAGAACAAAGAGGGTTTTTTTCTCCCAAGGTGACTGTTGCTCAGAGACCGGCTGGGCATTGGTCTGCTGGAGGGAGGTGGTGAGTGACTTCCTCTGCATCACTTGTTTTTTTTGCTGTTTTGTTGGGTCTCTTTTTTTTCTCTCTCCTTCACCTGTAAAATTGTCTTTATCTTGACCTATGAGGTTTTTCGCTTTTGTTCTTCATGTTCTCTCCCCAGTCCCACCGGGGATGGGGGAGTGAGCGAGCAAGAAGCCCCTGCGGGTGCTCAGCTGCTGCCTGGGGTAAACCCACCACACAGACTGACAGTTAGGAAGTTTGTAACTTTTCAAGGTAATTTCTTTACTCCATGACAAATGTTTCTTGTCATGAAAATGTACATTGTGTCAAAATGAGAGTGTAAGCTAATGAAAGCGGGACTAGCCAACTCAAAGTCCCTTTGGCCCTTACAGGCCACTGCTTAACTCTGGTGTATCGTGGCTGGTTAAGTCCTTTGCGGAGCTTCTGTACGGAGCTGTTAACCTCAAGAAGAGGTCTGACCTGACTTTTCTGTGTCTAAAGTCCTCTCAGCTGTTCCCTTGCTTCCTACTTCTGACCAACCTTTCCTGAGCTCTTCCAAGTCCAGACTAGGGCACAGCAACGTGCTATCCCAATGACACCTGTGTGACAGTTGTGCCTGTTTTATGGAGAAGTCATTACAGTGGTCACTTGGGGATTCTCCCCAAAAGAAGACACCCATCTCACCCACTCTCCAAAAAAATTGTTTATGCTATGTAAGAATAAAGAATGAATGAAAATGTCTCTCTCCCTTTCCCATTCTCTGTTTTTTTCTGAAGTAACAGCACACATGCATCCTCAAAAATAGCATTGGGAATCAGAGAAGTATTAAATGAAATCACTGATATCCAGTCAGACACACTTTCTGCCTATTTCTTGAGTATATGAAACAACCTGTAAAAACTTAGAATTCAGCATATAAGAAGCTAATTCACTGAAATAAATTAACACTGTTTGATATTAGTTCTTACTCTTATTTTAAACCAAAATGCACCATAATTGTTCTGCTGTATCTTAATGTCCCACATCTGACCATATTTCACTTGTCTATTAAGTTAGAACCAGGTAAGCTGTAAAACAATAACTACATAGGTACTAGTATCTTAGCTTACACATCACTAACATTTCTTAATAATAATAATGGCCTGTCAAATCATGAAGGTGGAGTTAAAATTAGTATTTCCACATTTCGTTTTGACTGTGATATGCTTAATAACTTTAAAAAAAAATACTGAATAAATGCTGGATTGATATCCCAGTAAAGTTAGGAATATGTTCTCTAAAAAGATAGGGTACCTAAAGGAAACATTTCTACTGCTTAACAATGTATTTTGTGTAATATTGCAACAGATTCACCAGTACTGTAAAAAGTGCAAGAATGAGTCAAGAAATACAGAGAGCAATGCTACCCTCCCAAGTGAATGGATTTATGACCAGCCATCCAGACCAGTTAATAATGGGTTTAATCAAGAATATGAAGATATGTCACTAATAAGAACTTTCAGTGATCTTGGAAGGAAAATGATCTGAAAAACAAGATGTGTGCAGCTGTAACTAAGATATGAACTTGTGTGATATGTGCTACTTCTGTCAAGGTAGAACAGAAACATACAAATCACTTCATTAACTTAGAATGGGGTTGTTTTTGCAAGTTTTTTTTTATCTGTTCTTGTGTTTATTTCAAACTAAAAAAATTACCACTCCATGCAGCTACAAATGATATGAGCTTTAGTGTATGTAACTATCATCAAAATACTGGAAAAGCTAAAGGTATTCAAATGCCTTTTCAATGCTAACAAATCTGAACACTTTTTTTTTTTTTTTTTTCCTATTACAAGCACAAGGACACAGTTGGAATTTTGTTTTTACTTTACAAATTTTGCTTTAGAAATGCAATTGTGTAATACTGTATCTGCCCACTGTAATGACAGATTTAAAGAATAATTTGTCAGAGAGGAATTCTTCACAGTGCACTGTCTGACTTTATTTCTAACTCCTTACACATCCCCAACATTTACAAATCCCTGCAACTTCTTGCATTCTTAGCCAGCTATGCCACTCAAGTAACGCATATTGGGTATGTGCATCTGTCAATAGAATGAAAATACTTAATGTGCTTTTAAAAGTCGTAACTTACATGTTTTCTGAAGAAGCATTAATTACTGAAATCATCTTGACATGTAGATAGGTTACATAGATATAAGTTTACTGCTGTAGGGCTTATCCTTACTGCTTAGGTGCCATATCTAAGATTGTAACATAAAATATTCAGATTTTAAAAGTATCTTTTATTTTAAAGTGCTTAGAATACTTGTGGATTCTATGTAAATAACAATAGAACTAAGCTGCATAGAAAGAGCTTATCATAATTTGCACAGTAATGAAGTACTTGACGAAGCGGTGCCTTGGTAGAGTTATTTATGTGCGACTTAAAGGAAATTAATACTTTGACAAAGTATCTAAATTGCTGATTTTTTCTTTTTCTGTTTTTGCCCAGTCAAATATTTCAAGCTGAATATTGTGTTTCCAATTTGCTTATCCCTGCAAATATATTATGTGAAAGGAAACGGTTCGTAGAATAAAATGACAGAGGTTACAGCCTTACACATTAATTTTGCAATAGTTATTAAAAAAGTTATTAAACTCTGTTCACTTAGAAGGGAAGAACAAGTCATATAGTTGACACTGAGGGCTGGACATTTACAAACAGATACACACTGCTAGCTGGATTCAGCTTCATGACTAGCCTCTTTTTAAAAAATATTTCCTTATTCTGTCAGTAAAGATGCCAAATAAAATAATTTCATTTAAGAAACTGATCTGAGCGTTTGCTTCCTTTTGGTGAAAGTGCTGGTCAATATCCTTAGAAAAAGTGAAATGTGACTTTCAGAGGAACAGACAGACTGTGCTTGAGCATTTGGAGAGGGGGAGGACAATCATAATAATTTTTTTTAATTATTATTATTTTTATTTGGACAGTGGGAATTGAACAATGGTCTTCTCCTATACCTAAACTGGGAACTGACTGCATCTGCAGTCATACATATTTAGGTTTCCAGAGTCACTAAATCAAACTCCAATTGTGGATATAAATAAGTAACTCATTTATTTTCCAGTGAAACAATCTCTTCAGAAGCACTTCAAATTTCCTGTTTTAAGAATATTTCAAAAATAAAATCCTCATTGAATATAATGTATGTCGAACTCTTCATTTTAACTTTAAAATTATAAATTAGGTTAAATATTGAGGGGTTAAATACAGGGAATGTTTATACATTTAACATAGAGTTTTAAAGGAGAGAGAAATAGACATTCTGTCCTTTAAAATGCAAGGTGTGAAGTCCATCCAAGCCAAAGATGCAGTTCTGTGAAAAGAAGAACTGAAGGCAGCAGTCACTGAACCAAATTCACCTTTCAAGTACAAGAAGCACAAAGAGGTCAATGCATTCAGTGAAACCTTCCAGCCCTGGCATTTTGGCAAAAAATGACATACCTATTCTAGCAGACATAACTAGATGGCACATTTAGAAAGCAGGTAACTCATATTCTTGAACAGGGCTGTTTCCTTTCCACTTTATAATACTGCCTCCACTTCAGATCAACGGCCCTTCAAATGAAGGTCAACATGATTTCTGCACTTTTTCACATACTTCTCAGAAACAGCTGAGCTTTTTTCTGAAGTGTTTCCAAAGAAGTTGGACATAAACTTCCAGTCAGAAAGGTTAAATATTCAGAAAGTTCTGAGTTAATATGTTCCATCATCTAACAACAACAGCACAAGGAGAGCAAAAACACATCATTTGTTATGTTGCAGTCTGCAAGGTCATGGATTTTTTATGGCAGCTTAGCAAAGAATGAAACATCAGGATCAAATTTAGAATGAGTTTAGAACACAATTATTAACATTAGACATATGAAATATCACTTTTTTTCTATTTATACGTCTTTTTAAAAAAAGTATACACCATAGCATTAAGAACATCTATATTTACAAGAAATGCTGATCCTACAGGAAGTCAAAGAATCACAGAACCATTGGTTAGAGGGGAACTCTGGAGATCATGTGTTCTAACATCCCTACTCAAGCAGGGTTAGTTAGAGCTGGTCCAGACCATATCCAGATGGCTTTTGAATATCTACAAGGAGGAAGACTCCACAGCCTCTCTAGGCAACCTGTCCCAGTGCTCAGTCACTCTCACAGTAAAGTGTTTCCTGGTGTTCAGATGGACTCTCCTGTGTTTCACGTTGTGCACTTTGCCTCTTGTCCCGTCCAGGTTCTTTTCCACTGAAAAGAGCCTGCCTTCTTCATTCCTTCCCATCAGGTATTTACACAAATTGTTAAGATCTCCCTGAGTCTTCTCCAGGCTACACAGTCCCAGCTCACCCAGCCTTTCGTACATCAGATGTTCCAGTCCTTAATCATCTTTGCATGCCTGCAGCGAACTTACTTCAGTAAGTCCCTAACTTTCTCATACTGGGGAACCCAGAACTGGACCCAGCACTCTGGATGTAGTCTAGCCACTGCTGAGTAGGGAGGAAGGACCACCACTGTGTAACCGCTGACAGTGCTTTGCCTAATGCAGGGCAGGATGCTGCTGCCCACCTTTGCCATGAAGGCATGTTGCTGGCTCATGGTCTGTTTGTTGTCCCGAGTATCTTCAGGTCCTTCTGTGCCAAGCAGATGCAGGACTTTGCATGTCTCTTTATTGAACTCGATGAGATTCTCTTCAGCCAGTTCTCCAGTCTGTCCAGGTTTACTCTGGACCATATGTATATCTTCAGTTCCAAGTGACTCAAAACAAGAGTCTCAAGTTCATATGAAGGATGGCGTCTTAGCCCTCCATGAACGGGAGACAGAACTCCCACTAATTTTAGTAGGACTCAAGTTTACCTTCAAATATCTTGAATACATACTCTAACAAGAAACACATAGACAAGCTAAAGGAAAATAGTAACTGAAACAGTAACTTCCAATTACTTCAACTGGTATTAAGGATTATTAAACACATGCTCAGCTAGGAGTTTAACAGTAATTACGTAGTATAACAGTAATAAACGCATTAAGAGTGTGGAAAACTGGTCTGGAAACACTTCATAAAATTTTTGGACCCCATAATAATGTATATAATAATAGTGTGCATGCCATATAGGTCCTGGTTCTAGAGAAGGGAAAAGAGTTGGGAAAAAAGGTTTGAAGTTGATGTTCACATGAAAAATGAGATAGGAGAAAGGATGGGTATTGAAGTTCATATGAAGAACTGATCCTGAAGGTGTAAAGTACCAGTCTAGGCATCAGGCATTCACAGATTGCCTACAACTTGATGACAGCATTACTGCCTAGCCCAATAGTCCCAGCCAATTATTATTCATATTAGCCAACAAAATAATTTTTGCATACTGATAGTGATCTTCATTTCCAGTCTTCAGACACAAAGGTGACCAAAGCTTAGAAGGTCAGAGCAGAGTTCAGTGTCCTTTTAGGAAAACAAGAGCTGTTAGAAAAGGCAGAATTACTCCTGAGTATCCTAGACAGGGCATTGACATGGTCAGATAGAAATTCATTGCACTTCTCAAAAAATGGAAAATTATGAAATTCAAGAACGCAAGCACGAATTAAATGCAACATCCCAACCACTATACAATTTCCAGGCAGGAATGAGTTCAAAGATTGTTTTGTTTCAAGAACTAAAGTGATCCTCCTCAACAGGCCTATAAAGAGGTGAAGCTGTCCTGTTTGCCTAGCGTGAAAAGAGACCAAAGTTTTGACTGAAGACTTGGTGCAAATGGCCTTTTTTTAGAGGACATACCTATACCAAAAGGCTCTAGCTGTAGCATTTCCTTTTCAAACACCCACAGAAAGCTACACACACATGTTCAAGGCCTCAATAAGATAATAATGATTTAATTATAATATCACAATATCAAATGATAAAACTACATTAGACTAAGAGGAGGAGTGTAAAATAAACAAACAAACAAAACCAAAACAGAAAAAGCCACCCTTGGATTGTCACCTGGTCCAAGTATAATGGGAGGAAGTTAAAACTTGAGCTAAAGTTTCAACACATCCCAGAAGCTACCTCTTGGGAGGTTCCTAGACTGAGTCTGCAGCACAACTGTACTTCAGGATGGAAATTACCAGGATTACTAGCTCATGAAAAATGCCACAGAACTCACCAAGAACACCTCTCTTCTGCATTCCCTTTATTCCACAAGTTTCCAAATAAATATTAGACTTGTTTCCAGGGCTTGAGTTCCCAGAAGCAAGCACCTCTTTCTCCTTGGGGAACAAGGTCTCACTTTTGCTGCTTTCTTAGGGCAAAAGCTGAGCTGTCATCGCTAGGCGAAGTTAAGGAAACCGACTCAGGACGAAGGTTTCTGCTGTCTGACAGAACATGTACATATAGCTACATATCAACATGGGTCGGAGAGAGAAAACCAGGAGCAGGTCATCCATATGTTCATTAATTATGGAGAATACTAATGGTTAAAGACAGACTTCCATAGCTCTTTGGAGTATTTCCATGTTTGTCATTTACAGTTAGTAGCTTTTGTAGAATTTATTCGTAGGTTAACGAGGAAAGATGGAAAATTACTGCATTCTTCTGTTCTTACATCAAAACTCCAGTTTCCTAATCTCAGTAGGTGTCATGTACATCCTTATCAAGATTATAATTAAAACGGAAGGCATGACATCTTCCACAGCTGTCCAATTCACAAATATGGAAAACAATTTTCTTAATGCTTCTCTATATTTCCTCAGTACAGTTACAATTGCCCAAGTTCTCTCCGTTGTAATTACCTAAGGCTGATCAAGAAAAACACATTTCAAATTTGTCATTACTTTGTGGCATATGAAAAAAAATGTTGGCAACTGATCTGACTAGATGAGGAATGGTATCCATGTACAGTTTACACTCTCAAACACAAGTCTATTCTTTAGGGAAATATGAAGCAATTTGAGAAAAAAATTGCTCCCTGACCAAACAATACCTAAATCCTGTGAGACCAAAAAAATACAATGTAGAGCACATCTCTGGAATACAACAGGATCTCAGACTCATTTCCTAAAATGACTAAAAATATTTCAGCATAGAAGGATCTGTGCTGCTTAAAGCACTCTTTACTATCCATAGACCAAAAGGGAAGGATACACACGCAGTACAGAAACGAGCTATTCTTAATGGTCTCTTAGGATTTGTATGTTTTGCCTGTATAAGTACACTTCTGCATGGAATATTTAAATAAGAAAAAAAATACCTTAGCATAACCTGAAGTAATAATATCAGAACAGATATATTAACACTGTGCTTTATCATAAAAATATGTTCATCCTCAGGATAAAATATTACCTTATCCTGTCTCATCTTCTAGATTTGACTGGGTCTTTACTAATGATTTTCAAAAGAATTTGTGAAATTTGAGTTTAAAAAAACAAAATAAAACAATAGTTTCCCAGACAACACAGCTATCAGAGCTAGAACATTTCAGCAGAAATGGTACATTTTTTTAAAAAAATATAAGTATTGTTTGCAATTATCTTCATTGCAACTATTTAAAAACAGCATCATGGTACAAAAAAATATGAATTTGAGCAAGTTTCATTTCCTTCAGATTTTAGGATATTAATATTTTTTTAAGAATAGTTATACAGCCCATTTGTATACCACATGCATCAGAAGATGAAATTCTGACAAAGCAGGCTCTGCTTTCAGCCACACAAGGACTACACCTAAAACACCTGTAATAGAACAGAACAACAGATTCTATTTAAGAGGTATTCTTAAAATTACAAATTAATATATTTCACTGTGATTTGTTTTGATAAAAGAGATCACTGATTTTCAAATCCATTTATTTAGGACTGTTTGAAAAAGGACTCCCTACTACCTTAGGCTTTTGTGAAAAAAGGTGGCTAGGATCCTTTTTCAGTAGAACTGATTTATGACATTCTACCAGAAAATTCCAGCTATTAGTCAGCATAATTAGCCAGGAAAGATTCACACCAAACTGAAGACTTGCAAAGTGGTAAAAAAACCCCTGAACTTCCTTCCATTCAGAAAGACTAATATTCACTCTTTGAAGAATATGAGCACTGTTAATAGAAAACAAAGCCTAAGAGGCTTTGATCTTTTAAAATTTCTCACTGTTTCTATTTTAAATACAAAATATCTAACCAATAAAAATGTACAAGTGTAACTGCCTAGTAAGACCATACATAGAAGAGATTTAAAACAGAAGAAGGATTAATTTAGGAAGACAAGCAGCCACATGTATTCCAAGTAGGAAAGCTGGGATGGGGTATGGGTAGGATTAGTACTAATACAGATGAAGACAGTTATGAGACTATCTGAAAGCTATTATCTCTTTTCCCGTGAAACAGACTGACCTACATAAGGGCACTTATTATCCTTCCTAGCCTGGAAGCAGCCTTTGCAAACATTCCTGAGGTATCCCTCATTTGTGTAGTGAATGTGAACAGCATGTACATGCTCCAAAACCACAAACAACATTCCCCACATCCATATGGTCTCCTCTGTTCTACATCATTTCTAGCAACAAAAACATTGCTACTTTATCAGATATGGGATACGCACTTAAAACTAGAGATTCTAAAATGAAAGTTCTGTCCAGGCTCAAATATTCAAATAGTGAGTCAGTAAATAGAGACCTAAACACAAAACTAAATTAGGAGGCTTTGGTATTTACAAAGATAAATAGGAAGAAATCACAACCAATTCACACAATTACAGAGACCAAATCAGAAAGCAAGTAGACTCACCTTTAAGAAGGTTATGTCTCTACTGCGTACTTTGCTTATAAAAAATAGGTTTTCTTTAAACTTTACACCTGACATTTTCAAGATGATACAGTGGAGGGCTTGGGGGAAGGGCGAAATAAAAGGAGTAGTATTCACATCACCTGAATACTTAGAAGCAGCCTTAGCTTCCTACATGAAACAGGCTTCGACTATCCTCCTGATCTACCTTTTGCAAATATTTCCAGAAATATTGCAGAAATATCCCCGTTTCAAACAAGACATTTTTTCACACTAAATGAATTTAAACATAGTTGGCTGAAAATAATGCATTTCTGAGTAAGCTTTACTAGGCTTCATTAGGACCAAGTGAACAACTTAGAGAAAATAAAAGAATTGCATACTTCTACTTTGGGTAAGTCATACACAATCAAAACACTTATAAAATGGTGATAACTGAAAAATCTCCAAGTTTTGCTATGCATGCAGCAGTATCCACTCCAAACACTAGTGTCATGATTTCTGCTTTCTTTCAACATTTATGCTCCAACACAAAAAACCCCACTTAATCACAGTGAACACTTCTGAGTCTTATCTCTGCTTTAATACGATTTTATTCTTGATGAAAAATCTTATAGCATCTTATCATAAACCTATGAAGGTCATTTTCTAAAGCATGCAACTTTACTTGTGGCTCTTACGGCTCAGTAAACATGATAACTAATCTTGTGGCCTTCTACGATGGA
>NW_010098491.1:0-275 GCF_000699245.1 Pterocles gutturalis
TTCCCGACGCTGCCGGCATGTTGGAGCTGTGGCGAGGGGTCCGCCCTGCAGCATAGCCCAGGCCCAGCGGGAGCCGGAGCACGCGAGAAGGGGGGAGAGGGCGAGGGACGGGGGCAGACCGCTGCCCGGCCCCCGCACCGGCTCCCAGGGAACGCTCTGACCAGGGCGGAGGGTCCGGAGAAGCCCAGGGTGGTCTCTGGAGAGGAGCCCACGCTATGCTCGGCCCCGTGAGAGCTCGTGGGCGCAGGGAAGGAGGTTTAAAAACATTAAAAACT
>NW_010098491.1:626-1032 GCF_000699245.1 Pterocles gutturalis
TTCCCGCCAGGCTCGGGGGCTGGCTGCTGGTGGTGTCCGTTTAATTTTATTTATTTCTCTCTTGACTGGTAAAGCCGAGGAACAGCTGGTGCAAGGTTGAGCTGTAAATCCTCTCCTTGCAGGGGGGTGGGAGGGAAGGTCCGGCAGATTGTGTGTTCTCAGCCTCTTCCTACTCACTCCTTTCTCCTGGCCCCCCAGGGCTGTCCACGGGCTTCGGATCCGCTCGGTAGCTGGGAATCGACGGGAATTTCATTAAATCTGTTCTGTGGCGACCATTTCCAAGCAGCGCAGGGGAGGTCGAGGCGAGATCCAGCGGGGAGCTCTCTGGGAGCACTCTCACAGCCCCAGAAGACGGCTGGCAGTGAAAGCGGCGCTGAGCAGGTCTGTCTCACCCATGGACCGAGCA
>NW_010098492.1:0-45323 GCF_000699245.1 Pterocles gutturalis
GGGGAGCGCTTCCTGCCCAGCGCCCGCACCGCCCTGCGCGGCAGCCCCAGCATGGAAGCCATCGCCAAGTACGACTTCAAAGCCACGGCGGATGACGAGCTGAGCTTCAAACGGGGGGATATCCTTAAGGTAAGTGGAGGGTGAGGGCTCGGGGGTTACCGCTTTCACCCAGGGCTTTTCAGCTTCTCTGGTCAGCCTCTTCCTGTCCGTTAGACCTGACCCTCCTTTGAGTCCGCAGCAAACGCCATCTCCTTTTAATGGGGTACCTCAAGACTTCCTCAATCCTGGTCTGACCTCTCTAAGATCAGGAGAGGCTGTTTCGTTTCTGTGTTGAGCATGTATCCCAAAGTCTCTCATTCCTCTCTTTTGAGATTGGAATATTTGAAAAGTTGGTCATAAACATGGTAGCAAATAAGCAGAAGTACAGGATAATCTCTACAACGAATTTGCTTCTATAAGAGGAAACCCCTTAAAGTAATCAAGATCAATTTGGTATTCCTTTCCTTTGCCTCCTGCCAAGGATTCCAATATCAAAGAACAGTGATTAGATTATTTCTCAGTAGATAATCTTTTAGCATCAGGCTGACAAACATTGGTGCTGAGTTTTATCTTTAGTCCTGATGAACTTGAGAGATAAGCTTGTATCTGAATATTTAATGGCTTTATGCAGATGCTGGAGATGTTGGAGTGCATTAGAGGAATTTTGGTCTAACGTTCTTTAAATGTATCAAAGGCTTTTTAGAGTTCATCTTGGCTATTTTAAAGGAGTTTGAAAAATATTTGAATTTCAAAAACTTTATTTGAATGAACTGGATGCACAGAACAAGACCAAAATTTTATTTAGAGGGGGAGCAAAATATAAAAATCCAGAGTGATTTGGCCTCAGTAAAGCATAGCTCTGAGCTTTATTGTTTCCAAGTAGTAAGAGCCACATTACAGGGTGTTTTAATGCAGTACTATTCTGAGTCAGTATTTCTCCATAAATGTGTAAGATGGGCTTTACCTTCCTAGTGTGATGTATTTAGTATTGAAGTATTTTAAGTTGCTTCTTTCTAAAATGCTTTGAGTAGAAACTGCCTTGAGAGGTGCCTATCCTGCAGATGTAAGGCTGTAACTTTGTGTATGCTGACAAATCAAGTCCTGCAGACCTCAATGGGATTACTCATCTGCTCAGAATTTTTGCCAGTGAAGACCTTGATTTTAACTACTATTTTAAGATAAGTTGGAAAAAAACCCTCTCCATGTAAACTTAATATGCGTCTTTTATAGATGATATTTCAGTAACATAACTGTGGCTTTGTTAAAAGTACAGTAATATCGTGTGGCCAGCAACAGATAAAGGTTGTAAAGATGTATCCTGCTTTGAGATTGTTAACTTCTAAAATAATTGCATCTGTATATATCCTACACATCCCTGGCCCATAATTGGCCTAAAGATGCCTATTAGACCTGTACACCTCAATTCCAGTGTTTATGTAAATTACAAGACTATTTTATTTTGCTGTTTTTAAGCATTCAAGGCTGTCAGAATTTTAGAAGTCTTCTGTGATAACCTTTCATCTATTTTTCTTAACCTAGGCTGTATTCTTCTATTTTGGGTTAGCTGCCCTCAGCTTTTCTAGTGTATTTGAAGTAGAGCACAGCTGAAGTAAGCTTCTAGAAAATGCTGAACAAGAAGGACAAATTAAGTATAATGAAATATAATTAATTTTAAAGGGTATTCTTAATTATTTTCATCTAGTTTGGTATAGAAGTTTGCTGAAGTACGTGAAAATTTGTAAGTGTAAAATTTGTATTAATTTAAAAATATTCACTAGTAATTAAAGGAAAATAACTTTTTTTAGACCTTTGAAAGTTTACTCTGTGCTAAAATGTAGACCTGCGCACAGTGGCACAGTTGCTGATAGTAAGATGTTCTTGAGTCTGAGCCACTTGATACCATCCCATAGATACAAATTTTGTCACGATGATAGAAACATGGTGATATATGTGCTGTTACATTACATTAATTCCCATATTTTTCCTAGAATACAAAGAGATTTTCCTACTCTACCCAAAACTTAATCTGAACACTTCTTAAAAGCAGTGATGAACAGTTCTTCAAAATGTATTTCCTTTCATCTCATATCTGAAAATGCTTACAAATTTTATGTATTTACCTCATAGATGAGTAAACTATGTTATGGAAATGGTAAATTGCTCACGATTATCACTGAAGTTAGTGGAAACTCCCAAGAGTTTCAGGAATACTGCTTCAGCACGTAGTTGAGTTCTGTGCAGCATGGGTAAGATTCACTGTCTAAAGCTGGCAAATTTCAGACAAATAAGGCAACAACAATTTGAATTGTTACAGTTCACTTTACTCAGACTGACAAACCCTGTGGCATGTTGTCATTTTGAAAGTCTGGTCCACTTCAGATGTGCTTCAGGTGGTGGAAATTAATTTCCATCAGACATGCCAGATCTGTTTTGTTAGTACTTTGCTCATGACTGAGAAATCTCAGGGTATCCCATTCATGTGCCTCATGTGATCCGTCTTATTGATCAGGTCAATGCTGCTGCCCTCAAATGTATTTGGAAGATAAATAGACCTGTAACGTGTTGAATGCACCTGCATGCTTTACTCTTTACATATCCCTTGCTGAGGTACACATGTAACTTGACGTGTAACGAAGACTTCTTTAAATCTAGCTGTTAGACACCTGTCTTGATGCACCTCCAAAAATCCAAATTAGTCTGATGGCTTATGTGATGATGGCAAATAGTTGTTTTGCAGAGAAATGTTATGCCTTGGCCACACTAAGGAAAGAACAAAATCTCTAACACTTTGATTCCCACTCCTTAAAAGCTCATGTTTCTCTTTGTGGGGAGAGAAGGCAAAGACGCACACTGTCTGACTCCCTCTGATTTCAGCAGATAACTTGCCCCTGATGTCATGGTGCCGTTATTGCTGCATACCCTCATATTCGGGACTTGATTGAATAGCATTTGAACTGTAGCCATTAAGCTGGTTGTTAGTAATCTTGTGGCTGGTTTCCAAAAGTAAGTGAAGATAGTTGGCCTTTGGCGTGCGATTGTAAAACAGCTGAGTGAAGAGGAAAAGTGCGTGACCTTTTCTTTTGTGGGCACTATATGGTAAAAGCTGCTTCTGTGATTTTTGTGGCAGGACGCTTGTTGCTGTACCCTTTTGCCTAAGGGTTCTGTAGCAGCCTGTGGTATTGCCATTCAGGACATGCAAGCCGACAGCTTTCTTTAAACTTCTTAAATGTGCTAAATACTACTTGCCAAGCCTTTTCCAGAGAAAGGAAAGGTTGCTACTTCCTTCTGTGTCTTCTGATTACGGTACAATGCTGCAGCTCTCAAGATCACCGCTCTTTTCATGTGCTGGTGGTTGCTTCACAAAAACTTGTTGGTGACTGGCATCCTGCTGGGGGTGTGAAGATAGCCTGTCCTGTTATTTAAAAAAGTAAAAAAAGGAAACTGAGGGATTCCTACTTGAAATTTTGATTTACTGTTTTTCACTTTGAATAGTTGACGGTTGTCATGATGCTTTTTCAGTCTTTTCCAGTTTCACTTGCTGTATTTATTGAAGTTGGGAGTAGTTAACTTTGGTCTCTGTCTATATTTGTTATGCAGGTTTTGTGTCCCCAAAACCTATTGTATTTCTAGCAGCTTCTGGTTTTGTTGGCCTTTATGCTAACTGGCAAGTATCCAGACCTAAAGTGTGCTAATACTTGCTGGTGGTTTGGCAGGAGCAGGGGAGGGGGAGTAGGGAAGAAAAGTCATAATTCTTTCTCTCATCTCATCACCATTTCTTTTCTCTATTCCTCCTACACCTAATCTGAAGTGTACAGTTAATACCACAGTGCTCTGATAACTGTTTCTGCACGGTTAATAGAGAAGCAATAAACATATTCATGAGTATCTTGAATGTTAGAATTTTGGAGTTTTAAAAAACTAGAGATCACTGCTCCATTTCCTCTTTCTCTTTCTTCTGTCATAGGGTTGGGGCATAGCTGGAAAGGGATCTTCTAAAGAACTGATTAAGTTCCTGTTCCCAGTAGTTGTCAGCATAATTAATTCACGGATACTTACAGATTGATTTTAGGAGTAAAATTGTTCAGGTGGTATTTTAAGTAGAAGACCTTCATCTTTAATTCTGGGGTCTTCACTTTTGTGTGACACACAAACCAACTTCTCTATATGCTAAAAGAAGGAATTCCTTGATAGGATTTTGGTCTTTTGACAATTTCATTCAGCAAAGTAAGATTTTTTTTTTTTCCCTGCTCTGAACTTGTCACCGCAGGAGCTGTTCACATGATTGTTTGCCACCAGGCTTATTTTCTTTCTGTCAGCCTTTAGGAGGATTGAGTGTTTGCAAACAGTTGATGCTGATACGGCATTTTCAGTTCCTGCATGAAAACCATTTTTCTGTGTCTGGATTACAGTGAAACCGTTTTGAATAGAGGGAGGAGTATGATAACCAAGGGGAGGAGCATGGTCTCACTTCTCCTCTTTCTCATCCCTTGTCTTTGACCTCACCTGCATTGGCTGTCACGCCATGATGTCTGAGCTAGAGAACAAATTCATGGCTTGCTGAAGAGTAGTGCAAAGACTCTTCCTCTGTTTTGGGTGAAATTGTCTTCACTCTCATCCTTCCTCTCCCTTCCTTACTCACCTCCTTCATCCTTCCCCATTTTATGTAAGGGGATGGACTCATCGTGGTCATGATGTTTTTAATAGGTGAGAAACAGTTTTCTGAATTAATGACTTGGTAAATTGCAAGCACTGTGTGCTTTCTGGTGAAGTGGGTCAAATAGTAGAACAGGTTGCCTGGAGAAGTTGTGGAATCCCCATCCTTGGGGTTACCCAGACAAGCCCCTGCGCGCTCTGATCTAATTAAACTTGTTTTGAGCAGGACAGGGGATTGGGTGACTTCCAGAGGCCCTTCCAACCTGAGTTATCCTGTGACTTAGGTGTGAGTGGCAGCTCCCTTGTGCGTGATGGCTGATCTGTAAAGGTGCACTTAGGTCATGTTCCTTGGCTGGGGCCTTGAATGAAGGTGATATTTGTCACCAATATGTGATCGATACTGCAGTCTAAGAAGACAAGACTGTCAGAAAATTAGAGAGACTCATAAACACAAGCACAGTTATCTCAAATGGTGTTGATTTGGCATCCTGGCAGTTGGAGATCTGTGTTACAAAGAGATGCTGCTATGAGGGGTTACATTCTTCTGGTCTACCCAGCTGTTCAGTGCTAATGTTTTTAGTACAAACTTCTCAAATATTGTTCCTCTTATGTGTGATGGTAATCTGAAGGTAGGATGTGTTTTGTTAGCCAACTTCTCTAGTCTTGTCTGTCGGGGAAGGCTTGTGGAAAAGAACTAACCAACCTCCACACAGTCCATGTGCCTGAAAAATAAAATTCTCACGTTCTGTATTTGTAAAAAGAGCGTAGGCCTGCTTAGAGCAAGATTGAATTGCTGAAGGTGTCTCTGTGCAGAAGACATAAATATGGAGTATTCCAGGCTGAAGGTGTAAAGCAGTCTTTGCAAGCAAGGAGTAAACACGTTCCTCCTTAAAGATGGAATCTTTGTTTTTATTTTGTAGCTATTTGTGATTATTTTTTAAACTTGTCACTGAAAGTAGAAAAAAAAATAGCTCTTGTGAGCTGTGTGCTACCTGAAGCCTACTGGAGTTTTGAATGTCAAACGAGATACTGATTAAAGCTAGTGGTCAGCTCAGCTAATTTTATTATATTGACTTAACGTTTATTGCATTCTGTTATAACCAGGGGAAATTATGCTAATGTGAAGCTCCAGCTGCCTTTTGCCAATTTAAAGGAAGTGCTATTGTTACAGCGTGTCTGCAAGGTCCAGCTTTTGATTACACCAGTGTGACAGACTTCTGAAAAGTGTTAGCATGGACATATCAGCAAATCAAATTTTGGCTAAATTACTTGTCTGCTTTGTTCAGCATGTGTGCCAAACTGCAGCCAATGTGATGTGTCTCTGTTTTTATTTACTGGCAACAAAAAAATGTTGTCTCTCTTCTTTGGTTCGGTGACATTTCTCTTGTGATAGCTATCTGATGAGGAAATGTCTGAAAAATACAGATGAGTAAAATCTGTTATTCTGAGGGGGCATCCCAGGTGTTAATAGACTAACTTGGACTTAGGGGTTTTTTTTAAATGAAAATAGTAAGAGCTTGCTTACCACTGGGGGAAGAAGGGAGGAATTATGACCTTTAGTGGAGTGTATAAAGGATTGAGAGTGTCATAAATTAGTATTCATAGTTTTCCAGCTTCTGTGCAGAGCCTGGCTAATTGGCGGAGGAGGAGGAGGAGGGATCCTGTTTGTAGTGAAATTCGGACTTTTCTGATTTCTCAGTATAATCAATAAGGATCCAACTAAGTGAGGGGAGATAAGGAATCCAATTTGTTTGTGTGCAGCTCAGGCTAACATAAGCAGTGAACTATATGACTCCTTGATAAATGAAGGAAAATTAAGCATTAGTCCCCTTACTGCACTAGAGCCAAAAATCTTATAATCTCACATTGAGCAAAAAAGGGAATGTAATTCACCAAACATAATGAATTTTACAATGTAAATCTAAATGGGAAGAACTACTGAAGATAACATTAGGGTATTTTCGCCATTGCTGTGGGACTGAACTGTTGTATTTAAGGCTATTATACCAGTGATGCCAGCTTTCCATGCTTGCTGGTTACCTCTGAATTAAAACCTTTGCTAAATTGTTAATAAATTTATTTATGTAGATCTTGAAAGGTTTGAAAAATCAAAGCTAATTCTAGAACCATAACAATAAACAACTTTAAAAAATACAAACACCCCTACCCCCTGAAAAAAAGTGCATTTAAAGCCATTCACATAATGGGCATCAGCAAAGGATTTGGCAACATACATGAAGTAGCTGTGACCAGTTTTGTTTTAAGTTTTTCCTGTGTGGCTGTGTATATATCTTAGTATTTCGTCTGGTCTGCAGTGTTGAATTGCAGAATGTCCTTTCCAGGTTTGACAGCAAGGTTGTTAAAGCAGTAAGCAGAACTGAGAGGAGTCTGTCACACCCCTCTGCACAGAAGTCTACGGGTATGTCTGCACTGCGTAGTCAAGAGATGGGACTGTATCCTCTGTAGCTATCTCCACACTAACTTTCAGGTAGCTGCAGTAATGATAACCGCATTATGGGCCTCAACGTGATTTACAAAACTTACATGGGACTCTGGATGAATACTTCCCTGTGCTTAGTTCTGTGTTACAGGATGTGTGATGCATTAATGTCTGAGCTGGCTACTCTGGAGGTCTTAATTATCAAGATGTGTAGCAAAGGATAAGCCTATTTCCCTTCTTCCCCCCTGCCCTCACTCCCATCCTTCAGTGCTGGTGGGCTTGGTGCTAGCCAGAGGTGAAGCTGTGACTTGTGAACATAATGTTTAGGTACAGAAGTGACCAAAGAAATGAATTTATTCTTCCTCCAATGCTTGATCTTATGGAGCTTCTCTGTATATAATCCATTTCACTGGGGCAATAGTGAAAAGAGGCAATAGGTCTCAGTGTTTGTTTTATTTTTTTATTTGCTTTATTTAGCATTTTCTTAGGAAAGCTGCCTTTGATCTCTGTCATTTACAATTTTCTCTGAAAATTCTGTTGAATTCAAAATGCAAATAAGTAGGTGACTTGTATGCATTCTGCGTTTCTACGCAGATGAGTAAACTGATACTGCAGCAGTTTGATAGACAAGTTCTTATCTGCAGCTTTATCCCACAGTGGTTCTTGCTCTTTCATTTCCTTTGCTGGCTCTGCAGTGGCAGTTAACGTTATCTCCCAAGTTGGGCAAACATCAGTGACTAGAATATACACAAGGAAATAAAAATGTGGTATTTAGATGCTTTGGACCTTGAGAGAAAATAGAATAGAATACCTTCTAAGATTTTTTTTTTTTTGCATTATTTACAGTGTGCAGAATGGTTTATAAAGTTGTTCCTTTCCCTCAAATATCCATATCTTTTTAGATGGAACAGCAGCATTGTCGATCTCAATCTGTCAAGCTTCAAGCTGCCCTTCGTCACGTTCTAGGCTCATGCCCTGTTGCTGAGTGTTTAAAGCACTTGCTCATGAGTGGCACATGCCTTCAACTTTGAAGTCATCTTGTAACACCTCATAGGAGTAGGTGTTCAAATGGAATAGAAAAACGGTTGCGAAGCAGACTGTCTGCGGTGGAGCCTGAACTTGTTCCCATGTCTTATGCATGATTGGTGCCACCATCTGACAGCTCAAGTGAGAATTGGTTTAACAAACTTAAGAATGTGACATGTGCTAAACACATGGGGTGGTACAGCTGAGCTCTAATAGAGCAAAAAGTGAACTGACAGTCTCCAAAACTGCTCATGATAATTATTTTTAGGATATTTGTTATATTCCTGAAACCCAGATGCTATTCTACAATACTTCTTGATTAGTTACTAGATGCATCTGAAATTTGCATTTTAAATGGCTGTGTTCATAATCTTCCTCAGCTTGTATTTCTCTCTTTACTAAAAGAATAGTGTTTTTCTGTAGATACTGAATAAAAGCCCATTTTAAAAATGTCTTAAATGTCTTGAAGAGCCTAAGAGGCTTATTTTCCCCTTAAAGAATGATTGCTCACTTGATTTTCCGTACCTGATCTTGGATCCTTTTGTTTCCAATTACTTGAGGTTGTGAAAAACCTACTGAAGATTCATCAAGTCAGTTGGTTTTTTTGATGGTGGCTGGAGTAAGGCAGAAGTTAGGACAGCTATTTTTGTCTAGGAAGTAGATTGTCAGCCTCTGTAGAGTAATTAATTTATAATTGTGATGTTCAAACATTACTGACTTTTATAAGTAAAATACAGAAAGAGAATACTTAACAGAGTAGATTTATTCTGTTTGTACCTGCTGAATTTCGCTGCTTTGCATGCGTCCATGTCAGCATGCACGCTTTCTCCTGAGCTGCTTGTTGGCTCCACTGCAGCTGGACCTCATGCAGAGAGCAGAAAGTATTTTTTTTTCAGTTCAGCTGAATTGTAATTATACTGTTAGTCCCTAAAACCTCTTATTTAAATAATTTGTCTCTGGAATTCATGCGTTCTGCGTTGAGCCAACCTACTTCTTGCTCTAACTTGTACTAAACTCTCCAGGTTTACATGTGCTGCTGTTATGCAGAATTGTTTCCCTTGGGAGGAAAGGGGGAATTCTTCATGAGTTATGTATGAGCCAGCAGGTTCCACTAATCATAGCAGCTCTGCTAGTGCAGAAGACTTGTGGTCTAAGCTAGTCACCCCGCTGGTTTGTGAGAAATTGGCACAAAATTTTAAACCATGCAACTCTTGCTGAGCTTGAGTAGGTTTTTCCATTATAAATCCTGATGTGCAGTCAAATTTTGAGTATTCTTTTGGTATCTACACTTCTTTAGCATAAGTATGACAGTGATAGTTTAACCGTTTGGCCTGGCTTTTACTTTCTGCTGTTAACAGTAGATTTGTGATCTGCTTGGAAGGAGCTATGCTTCGATTTAGGTTTAAGTGAATTTATTTCAGAATACTGGGAAGGATATTAAGCTTCAGAAGTGTGCATCTTCCGCAAGTTCCTCTGGAAAATCTAGCACTTGAGTTTTTTCCTGAGCTCCTGTGTAGTTCAGGTCTTGTGCTCTGATCCTTACGACTACTGGGGGCATAACTGATCAAGGAAAACTGCCAAATTCATTTGGGAGGAGGGCAAACAAGTGCTCAAAGTGTGTCCTACAGTTGCAAAGGAAGGGGAGAAACAAATGCAAGGAGCAAAATGAGGAGGAGGAAGTGGCAGCTATAATGGAAACAAGTACAATGAAAACTTTTAAAGGTGAAATTTGTCTTTTAAGATGTTGCTTTTCCCAGCCGTGCCTTCAAACAGTACTTGAATTTTGGTGAGATGGACATCAGCTTGACAAATGTGCCTCGTTGAGGCAATATAAGGAAAACCTGTTGTGCATATATTTCACAGCTAAATTTTATGTTTCTGTAGTGTTTTGCATGTCCTTGAAAAATACTTTGTCAAGATGTATTCTTAGCCCTGGAAGTGATAAAGCATGGACTGGCAATTCAGGCTCTCTTCTGAACCCTGGAATGGAGGAAGCAGAAGTTGTTTCTGCTTCCTCCTTTCCTTCACTTCTGGCCTTGTTTCTTAAAATATATTTTGCACCAGTGCCTCTGCCCTACCTTTAATGAAACTCTGGTTTGTAAAAAACTAATGTGTGGATTTGTCTGTGTTGACCGTTTGTACCAGGGTGCTTAAACTTTCTTCCAGCATGGAGGTGTCTCAACACTTCCTTACTCTGTAGCAGGAAGTGATACATTCCTTACTTTTTTGCTGAAAATTGCCTTTTAGGTTAAGAGTGTAACTTGTTCTCTGCCAGGATGGATAGATGAAGACTGTTGTGACTCTACTTAAGAAGACCCAGTCTGAAACGAACAACTCTCTTTACAGGGTAACAAAAAATAGATAAACAAAATGATTACAGTTGACCCCACTTTCCTGGCTTCCACCTCTTCCTTTACAGCTTGTTATGTCTGGAAATCTTGCAAGCTGTTACCTTCACTCAATTTATTTAGGTAATGTAAAAAGGAAGACCATAGGTAAAAAGAGCCTTGTGATGTTTCTGTAAACTTTCTTGAGCTTTCTTTTCCTTGAAAAGCTTGTGTGTTATTCCACCTGTCTCTGTTTGGATTACAAACATATGCATGGTGCTGCAGTAAGATTAGAGACCACTGTTGATGCTATTTGCAGTATGAGTAATAAGTTTCCCGGAAAGCTTATTTGTTGAGAAGAAACATTTTTAACTTTCCAGAAAGTTGAAGTTACTAAACATTAGGCAGTATGTTGATAAAACAGCTGCTCTGCAGTCTGGGTAGCCACTGAAATCTGCCTGGGGTGACATGTGTGAGTTGCAGATTAGCATTCTATGGAAGTGTCCGAGCTATCCCACGAGGGTATAGTTCCTAGACCCTTATGGGCTCCCTAGTTTAAAGTACTCACAAAGCAAATATGGTTATACTGTTTCCTTAGTTTGCTCTGAATATAACTGGATTTAGCTGGTTTTGTTCAGGATTGCAGTCCAAAAGGAGAAGTCTGGCCATGCCTGATGGAATTCTTGTAAAACCACATGTTTTCCCTCAGTCATGGTCCCCAAAACTCCTAATTTACTAATTGAGTGGAGAGGGGGGCATTATCCAAATGAGCGAAGCTAGCTCTTATGTCCTAATGCAGGGAACAAGTAACACTGCTGGGATGTGCTTGCATTTGGCAAGGTTTTTCAGCCCTATCTTAGATAGGTTTGAGCTGACCTTTTACACGGCCCTCGTACCGTTTTGCCAACTACCTGTATTAGCTGGCTTTCTCCTACTCTCTGTTCATTGCCACAGATAATATTATCATACCTGTGTAATGGATTATGTTTTAGATTTTCTCCTGTAAAAGTAAATTCTACATCATCTTCATGATGTTAAAATACTGTGCCGTATCACTCTGGGAGCAATTCCCATCTGAAGTGAATTATGTGCAATTTTCATTATTAGAAGTAATAGAAAACTCTTTACACATATGATTTTCCTCTGTTCTTCTCTGAGTATCTGTACTATTTGCCATTAGAGACTGGGCTAGATGTACTCCCTGAGTGCTGGCTGTATTACTGGGTGAGGCATTTAGCACTGGACATCACCTTCCTTCTTTGTGTAAGGTCTTGGCTTCCTGTAGTCAGGCTCTAATGACTTTCTCAACGGGAGGCTGTGTCTGTGCTATTGTGTTTCAGCAGCCACCGATGGCCACACCTTCTGTGCATCTTTCTAACCCATTTTGAGCCCATCTGTACTTTAGAGTGTTAAATTCCCATAATGTAAACATATAGTGTGTGGAAAAAAAGTTATTCCCTTTGTTGGTTTGAAATGTGCTACCTTGTAGTTTTATTGAATTTTTTTTTCTCCTCCTCTGTCCCCCTCCCCTTGCAACAGATAATAGGAAAACATCTCTCCCCATACTTCTCCTGGGGAGAATAGATTTGCAGATGTCCTCTTGTCTTTGTCGCTTTTTTCCTGAGAAGGAAGTCGGAGTCTGATGTCCTACAGTGCAAAAAACATTCCATACTTCTATTATCCTTGTTCCTTTCTCAGTTTTTTTAGTTCATCTACATATTTTTGAGGTGGGCCGAGTATAGGTACTTGGAGTATTCAGGGGCTGACACACAAAAGATTTACAGTGTCAAAAATATTTGTTTTGTTTTTGGTTTTCTTAACAGAGTATTAGGTAATGTTTCTAATTGATTTTCAGATTACTACCCCCATGATTTCAGGGTATTTGCTGAGGAGTAACAGTTTGTTTAAAACCTACAGCTTCATATCGTTGTGGTTCTTGGTGGTTATTGGTTGTGTTTTTGCCTCATGTGTGTTGCTTTGCATATTGCATTTAATCTGACATTTATCACTTGGTCTCTTAGTATTAAAAGTTACCTGTGTAACTCATCTGTTTTAAGGTTTGAGTACACTTAACTCTCTTGGCAAACTTTGCCGCTTCACCCCTCTGTCGCCTTCTGGGATCCCTTGTGAAGCTGTGGAGCTGTGCAGCCCCTCCTGGGATCCTGTGGTACAGCCTCCCTCCGCTGTGGACGCTGACCCTTTGGTTTCCATGTTAACCTTACATTAAACCACTGAGAAGGGGGGTTCCTGTGGTGTTAGTGAGTATGTGTGTGGAGATGAGTAGCCAAAAATTTTTTTTATTTTTTTACATAAAGAAGCAACCGACATAAAACCTAGAAAAGCCTGAGTCTGTTCTAGTTCATTAGTGAATCATGTGTCTTCTATATGGAGGTTTATTTTTGTTCTCTCTTGCACGGATTAAACGGAGGTCTGAGGTGAAGACTGCTTTTTGCTTTCATAGCCTTGCCAGAAGAGCCCAGCTTCCAAACAGCTGCTTGAAAGTCAACTTAATTGGATAGCTGTATTTCCAGGGAGGTTTTATGGCTGCACACTAGCAATATTGCTGCAAACCAGCTGGGACCAACTGGCATCTGGCATGGTGCAAGATATGTGTTTAATATCTCTAGATAAGACCTGATCCTGGTCTGCGAGTACATCAGTGAGATGACTTCCACATATGGAGGTTTTCCCAGAACTCCACTTTTGGGAAAGTTTTTGAATGCATCCATGCTAATGCATGGTGTAAAAATCCCATTTCATAGTGTGGGAATGATTGACCCCTTGTCAGGGCCCTGGGGGGAGTTTTTTGAGGTCAAGGCATTGATCTCCCGATTGGAATCTCCCAGTAAGGGAGAGTTTTTAGTGCGTTAGCTTTTACTGAGACTTACAATGGAGATATTGTGCTACTATAATGTACTTGGGAGCTTAAAATTAGTCTGTGGTCAAATAATATACCCTAGGGTGTTGGTGACCTGCATTATGATATCCCTTCCAGGTTACTGCAGTGGAGCCATAACGAGTTCTATTCTTGTTTTAATTTGTTCTTGACCTGGAACAGTTCTTCTAATTTGAGACACTAATTAGGAGATAGTTTTAGTTATCTCTGGTCTTTTCCATAAAGAATTTAGTGCCTCAGCTGTCTTGACTTTCGGATTCTGGAGCAAGTTACTGCTTTTGGCATTTAGTATCTGCATTTCTGCATTATTCATGTAAAGACACCCTTTGATTTTCTTTTTTGCCCATAAGCCAAGAAAGCAGCAGTAGACTTTCCTTGTAGAGATTGCTGGTGTTTCTGATGGTATGTTACATTAAAAAATGTATCGTATCAGTACTTATTTATCAGTTTTATCTCTCTGTTCCTCCGAGATATTGTAGGTAGTACATGGTTTTAAAGAGGTGATTCCTGTATTATTACAGTTTTTCTTCCTAACCCTGAGTAACTTTGGGCGAGTGTTTCTTTTCACACTCCATGTGATAGTGAGCTACAATGGCTATTGTAGGCTCAGTCTCTTAAATATACAAAGTTCTCCTACTCTAGTTTGTGAGCGAATTCCATTTAAATGTTTTATTTTCCTTTTATGGAGAGAACTGGACATGAACTAATGCTGCTTTATTAGCTGTGAAGTGAAAGAGGAACTTCGTAACGTAAGGGGAATTTTTTTAAAGTTTTGACATGCAGATGTTGCCCCCCCCCCCTTTTTTTTTTAATGCTCCTCATTTTCCCCTCTCCCCCCGCCTACAATGTGAAATTCTGAAGTTTACTTTCAGTAAGCCCCCACAACTGTGTTTTTGGACTTTTTCTGAGGCAGAATGCAAATTACATTTGCTTTGGAGTTCTTGGGCCTTCCACGTTCCCAGTTTAAGTCAGAGCAGGGACGCTGTTTTGACACTGCGATGAGTGTGTGTTACAGATCACCAGGCAGCTCTCTAGCATGGCTGTACTCCTTACTGTGTGGTGGGCATGTCTCCTCCTTCTCTTTCAAAAGAAGAGGTGGTTGGTGTATTTCCACTTTTTGCTATCTGTAATGGCTTCTGCCATTCTGTATGGGCTTCTTTTTGGGGCTAGATGTAGGCCAGTTAGTTCTGATAGCTTTCCTTGTTTTAAAGGAGTGATCTTTCTTCAACGTGTGATTCCTTGTTTATGATTCAGACATCCTTCTCTCCAACTTCTGAGTCTGTCGTTAGTTATCACAGCATGTTCTTTTTTTCAGTCTACCGAATTTTGTTATTTCAACTTTGTGAGTACAGAAGTGTGTGTGTTTCACTCTGTAAACTCTTGGTTCTCCAGAAATTGAACCGTAATCTAATGATGAGTTTGGAGAAGACAGATAAATGGATTAGTGTTGGAGTGAATCAACACTTTAAACTAAGGCCTGTTGTGACCCAGAAGTAGGCTAAACTTAAATGTCATTAAAAGATTTCTGGGGTATAATAGTTCATTATTCCATAGCAGATTGAAAACAATCATACATTTCTTCTTAAACTAAAAGTTATCATGAATTAAAGATCAACATGAGACATTAGTACTCTAACCCCACTCTGTGTTTTTATGGAATTCAGTGTGTTTGCCCTGTTGAGGTTTACACACGCGAAGGGCATGAATTGCTGTGAAAGCACTGAAGAAGCTTTGTGCAGAAAAGGCTGGCGTTTTTGGCAGTTGTGTAAAAGCTGGGGTTGATTGTAGATAAGTGTATTGCCCAAGTCTTCCTAATAAAATGACTGAGGATACAATATTAAGGATATTGACATACAAGTTGTATCCCGCAGGATCAAAGAGCTAAGGAAACCTGGAAAAGAAAGGGTTTATATTTGAAACAAGTTGGTTTGGTCACTTTGTAGATTTAGAAAGATAACTGTCATAACCTGTTGGTCCAATTAGTTTTTCTTGGCTTTTAAAATCAGTAGAAACATTTCTCAAAACAACCTGTGAAGCAGAGTTCTGATTAAATATATTTTCACAAAGGTTATTTAGCAATCCATCAATCCATTGAAATCCAGTTTTTTCCCTAGGTTGGGGGGGGAGGGGCTTCAGGGGGAGCCTGTTTTGGTTTGTGGTTTTGTGGGGTGTTGTTTTTGGGTTTTGTTTTTTGGGGTTTTTTTTGTTTTATCTAACATCTTTGCCTTGTTGACTGTTTTCTGAAAGTTAAGTTTACTTCCTGCATGCCCAGAAGTTTGGAGTGTACCTGATGTCTTTGGCTAACAAGGGTCTTTCAGTACATCTCTTGTTTGAAATCTTTTTCTCTTAGCAGAACCTGACCAGGTGGAAATGACCGAAGCTGCTGAGTGAAAACTCTGTTGTATCTGGTAACAACCTCCAGTGGTGGCTTGAACAGTCTGTGAGAATGGACTGTGTAAACTGTCTTTGAACTTCAGGTTTTTAGTGCAACACCAGCATAATCCTGGTTGTTGTTGGTTTTTTGTTGTTTTTTTCTTTTTTTAAAGCAATCAGGTCGGGCTTTTTTTTGTTTGGTGGTGTTTTTTGGTTTGTCGGGGGTTTTGTTGTTGTTGGTTGGGGTTTGGTTTTTGTTGGTTTTTGTTTGTTTTTCTTTTTAAACATGGGCACAAGAAAATGGCAATGTGCCATCTCAGGCCTTTAAAAGCAAGTGCCCTAAAAATATTTTTCTGTTGAAGGGCCTCTTATCCTCTGTTTCTCCCTCATTCAGTGTTGTAGGAGCAGAAGAATCCCTGGTGCTAATGTACAGGAAAGCTGCATCTCATTTCTTCTTGTTTGGTTCTGTTTTGTGAGATTGGATGCGTTCTGTGAGATGTTTTTAAATGTGTGTAATGTTCTAGAGCTGATTGTGCAAGCTGCCTTCAGTTGCTCGATTTGATACGTACACTTGTGCTCTCAGAAAGGTTTGCAAGATCTCTCGGTGTGCTTTGCGTTATGCAAATGTGTCAGGAGTGAGTCAGATATTCAGCATTCTGATCAGAAACCATTTGCAAGTGTCTTCCTCTTGTGTGTGCGTGGCCCAGGAGAGAGGAAGTCTGAGCAGCTTTGCAGTTACTGGAAAACAAGAAGAGTTCCCATCTCTCTTAAATATTCTCATTCTGATCAGCCAGACCAAGTACCTGTACATTTCCCCTCCAATTCGAGATATTGCTCGACATTAATCAGTAAAAACAATTAAACTATATCAGTCAAAAATATGCTAGATTGAAATTGTCACTCTGCAGCTGACAAATCTCTGATGAATATAGTTGCAGTTCCTTAGTGGTAAATTTGTATTTTAGGTGCCTTAAATGGTGTTTTCTATACTGTGGGAAACTGAGTTGTTATGTCATGCTAAGCCAAAGCATTGTTACTTGTATGCACTGAAATTGCCTTTATTTGTACAGGGAAGGATAAGCTTCATTAATTTATCTTTATTTTAATCAGTGCTGATTTTTAACTGAATTTATAATCTAGTTATGAAGGTATCTTGTTTTAAGCAAGGTTTTGTTTACATGCAGTTGGATTAAGATTCTGATAGGGAGCAAAAAATCATCCCTGCCAGGAGGCTAATGTTACACTATTGTTGGTTTTGCTGGTTTTTTATGTGGATGGGATTATCTGACCAGCCCTGTGGAATTGATGCAATCGGGTCTCCTCTTCTAGCTTTCCTCAGTGAACCATCCCAAAATGAAATGGGTTATAAGTACTTTTTGCGAACCTGAGTGCCTTCCTGACAAAGGAGAGTGAAGTGTAACATTTAAATGCACAGATAAGAGGTGAGGCAGCAAGTTATGCATATGTACAAACAGAGTTGAGGCAACAGAGCTTTGTGTGGATACCAACCAAATTATTAATTGTGGCTGTGTCTATATGATATGTTACAAAATGATGAGGGCTGTGAGAGTGTGAACAGGCTTTTTGTGGGCTGGATTAAGGCTTGCTGTAAAATTATTGGCTAAGAGCAGATGTGTGCAAAGTGCTAATGTACTCTAGGAGTTATGAGAGTAATTAGTCTGAACTGACAGGTGAACCTGCTTGGTAAAGAGATTGGATCTTGTGGTGCGCTTCCCCTCCCCCCCCTTTCTCAGGTCTTTGCATAAGTAGTTTACAATGCTGCTAAACTTCACATCGAACCTCAAAGGTCTCATGTTGCAGGCTTTGGTTTAGAGAGCCTGAGGCTTTTGCTGACCTACAGGGTAGGGCTTTAAAAAAAAAAAAAAAATCAGGAGCTGTTAACTGCTTGAAAAATAGTTTTCCAGTTATCTTCTAGCCACCCAGTCTGCTTGTAATTCCTTGGATGGTTTCTTGCTTGCCTCTGTTTCCCTGAACAGTGTTATTTAATCTCAAGGCATCTTCCTGATCCTATTTAGTGCTAAAATATAGCATGTGTTTTTTTCTTTTCGCTGAGTTTCCCCGTTGCTGATTCTCAGCCAGGTTCCGCTGAGGTAGCTGGATAGTGGCCACCGTAATCACTCTCGGCTATCTTGTATATCTGAGGCTATTTCATGCTTCCCCTCTCCCCCCTGCCAGTGTTCATATCCTGCAGAATAGAAGAGTTAAGGGGTCATTCCATGCTGCATCTCTTTAAATGCTGTCTTCAACCAAGATTAAAACTGTCCCTTCCTGCGACTGCTGTGTGTCAAGCACTGGTCGCAGATGCAAATTGCTATCTCCACAGTGCTTGTCTACCTTAGTAAAAATCAATAAGCAGTCTCTAGTCACGTGCAGCTTTGAGATCTTTGTTTTTCAAATGGTTTGTTCCTCACTTGCTGTATGTCCGATTAGAGCATCTGGGAATGGTATTGGCTAGAGTCTCAGTAAATTAGTCTCTTAGTCTTTAATATTCTGCAACATATTCAAATTACATTGATGTATTACTTTTTCTTATTGGTTTGTCTAGTATGGATTTGGAGATGCCTGATTCTCTTTCCCAATATGTTGTATTAAAAATGGTTAAATTGGTAAAAATCTAGCAAAATATTGACTTACAGCTATGGTGAACCTTGAGAAGCTGCCTATTCTAGGAAATTGGCCTCCTGTTATCTCTGATTTCATGCTTTTTCCATCTGTCTCAAAATGAAGAGATTAGGGCTGATCCTAGCTGTGTGTGAGGCAGATTATGGTAATCTTATTATTCTGATCTCATTACATTTAGTTTCTAGATTTGAAAATGTCCTGGTTTTAACCCGTTCTTCAACAGCTACAAAAAAAATCAGTGAAAAGGTACTTGAGGCATGTTCTGCAAACTTCAGATTAAATGTTTACATCATCCTGAAATAGTCAGGCTCTCAAAGACTTTCCTAGTTAGATTAATATACTCAGTTGTTTTGGGATTTTTTTTGTCTAAACAAACTTTCTAAAATGATGAGTAAATCAACTCCTTTGAGTTACAAAGGATGAAATTCCCCCTGGGTATATGACAACAAATAAGTAATGGTTATTAAGAATTCAGTTTTAATACTTGGGGGAATCTAAAATAAGAGCATCTTCTGGAGATCCCTAGTTCATGGTAGGTCAGAAATTTTTAATTTTTTTTAGCTTTTCTGAAAAGAAATGGGATTTTCCAGAGTGTTGTCCCGGTGTTTGACCCACAAAAGTATAAAACTTAATGGAGTGTCTTCTGATCTCATTACAAGTCCACAGATGTTAATGCAAGATGCTGGAAAATATGTAGCTGTGTATTTTAAATGAAGAAGTGACAACTGAACTGGAGCACAGAATTCTGTAGCTTTTCAGTGTCTGCAGCACAACTTCACTGTTGTTTCTGGGAGGTCAACTTTAACTGATTGCAAAAGGTTAACTTTCTAGTGTGTGATGGAGAAAGAGTCTCTTCTGCACTGGGCTAATATGTTTTACTGAGAATACTAATGGAAATGTCAGGTGGACTTTAAGGATTACAAGAGGTCTTTGTCTTTAACTTGTGGAGGAAGCTATGTCCTTGCGCAGTTTCAGGCTCCAATTATGAAACGTGTTATTGCTTCTTCAGGCCTGTGAATGGAAATAAAGCAACATGACAGCTGCTGATCATGGGAGTCAAAAAGCAAATATGATTCTCTGTCTTTAAGAGATTTGTATTTTATTGTAACTCCTGTTTGAACAGTTTCATAAGATATTTGAGATTTTATTGTGCTACATGGATGGACTGCAGGTTAGATACTGCAGGGAGGTTTTTAAAACATTTGAGTATTGCTCTGGCTGTTCTGCTCATCATCTCTGAATACCAAGCACATTTGCTGGTTCCCATCCTGAGTTTGCATTTGGAGGACAGGGAAGATGTTAGGAAAGGAAGGGGAAAAGGTGTGTTAGTACATCAAACAAAGCTGGGGTAGAAGGGAGCAAGTTCCTTCTCCTGTGTTTGCTCTGTCATTTTTATAGGTCATCTAAATGCGAGCTTTTTGTAGGTGATACATGTTGTTGCACCTGCCTTTGCTTAGAGCCCCAGCTGCCTAGAGGACATGGAGTGTGTAACTCTTAACTAGGGTTCGTTGTTGTGTAGTACAGGGACCACTCGAGCTTTTCCTCTAGTTGCGAGTTCCTGTGCTCTGTTGATAAATTCAAATAAGTGAGAGAGCTCCACTGGGACTGAGAAAGTTGGGGAAAATGGAGCACTTGCACATTATGGTTTGGTTGGTTTGTTGTTTTTTTTTCTTCACCCTGTCCAGTCTTGACTAACTTGTCAAACACTTGGGCCAGCACAGGGTGGGGATGGAGAGTGCAGAGGTAAGAATGAATGGCTGGAGGGAAGAAGGTACTGGGAGAAGCTTAACTTAGCTCTGTCACCAGCTTCACTTGTGGAATCCCTGCCTTGGGGACATGTCTTAACTTTACAAACAGGGTATTCTGTTTCATGTGTCACTCTTGTGGTAGTGCAGACATTTGTGGAGTTGCGCTGTGAACTGATCAGGGAAGGGAGGCAGCAGTGGAGAGGGGTTTGTCAGGTTTTGGGGTTTTTTTAGGTAAGGTTGTCTTTGATTTGGTTTTGGAGTAGTTGTGCTGGCTGCACTGGGGGGAGACCAGCTTTGGCATGGGAGTGGGATCAGCGAACTGCTGCTGAGCGCTTTTGTTGCTGTCAGAATGCAGTCTTCATTCCTGCCCTTGGGCTGTACGTTTGGCTGAGTCTCCATATGGCAGAGCAGCATTCTCTTGGTGATTACAGAGCAGCCCTTTCTTTTTGTAATTTGAATTATTTCTCTCACTGTTCTCAAGAACTCCTGAAAAATTTGCTTTACCAAAAGTGCTGCTTCTATTGTATATTCACATTGGGTGGTGATGGTTGTTTTGCTTTGAGCACTGAGTTGCTGGCAATGTTTTAGTATATTTTTAGATAACAGTGAAGTATTTGTTTTTCAAATGAGAAGTAGGAAATTGCGAAGAATAAAGAATTGCATGAACTGGCATAGTGATAGCATGCCTGCTCCATTTGGGGTAGTGAAGGGGGAAGGGGGAATAGACGGTGATGTAAGGGCTGTTGTGTGACACTCCCCCAGTAATAACCTCTGTGAGGGGATGTAAAGGGTGGAAGGAAGAATAAAGTTGTTGAGGATTTGGTGACTTTGATACTTGATATGAATCATATTTTCTCTGTTGTAAGAGTAGGATCATTCACATGAACACAGTGAACCCTCACTGTAGCAAGTGCAAAATTTTTTGTTCCCCCTGAACTTCATTCTTGACAAAGCAGGAGCTGGACCGCAGTCAGTCTGAGTAAAGACTTGTGTCTATAAAAAAGAACCAAAATACTCCTGCAGAAAATTCTAGCAAACAGAGTTGTGGAAGTTCAGCATCGATGAGGCAAGTCTTTAATTTGTGGTATCTGTTGGTTTTAGGCAACTGCGGTACACCTTACATCTGAAAGATTCACATAGCCTTAAAATTGGAGACTGATTCTTCATAGCATAGCACAAAGGTGGAGGGGCTCTCGGCAGTATTTGAAGTTCTATTTTCTGGTCTAATTATCACTAGTTAGTCTTCTCCACTCTGCCAGTGTGTGAAATCTGTTTAATAAAGATCTGTATCTTCCGTCCCACAGGCATTTATATCATTTTGTTCTCCCATTAATATGCCTGATAAATTTTAACTGCTATTGCCCATCCTGACAACAAGAGGAAACACGTCTGCTGTGCATGGACTGACAGCTCTTTGTGGAGGGATTCACAGATCCTGTCTAGAGCACTGACATTGCTTTGCAGCAATTGCTCATAAAATCCTATGCAGACTTTTAAAAATTAATTTTCCTTTTTCATCTGAAAATGCAATTTTAACACCATTTACTTCACTTTCAGTAGGCTGGGGATGGAAATGTATGGGTGGGGAGTTACGCATTTTGAGTTGGGGGAAAATGCAGTTCTAATAGATGGTAATAATGCTAATCTTAGACACTAAGGCTGTAAAACCTTTTTGGTGCTAAGAGGAAACAGCAGACTTCAGCTTCATTGGCCAAAGTGATCAGCCTTTGCAGGTGGGCTCTGAACTGCATAGTGATGACATTTGGGGCAGCTGTCTCGAGGTAGTGGAAAGGGGGCTTTTCCTTCTTCTGTTCTTTCAAATGCAAATTGCAGAGCATACTCTAGGGACTGGCAGAAAAGTACATGCATGTCACAGATGTGTAAGAAATTAGTAAATATTCAGTGTTCAATTGCTGCAGAAAGGATATTGCAGTTAACACTTGCTTGACATCCTGTGTCTGGTAGGTTTGAGTTTTGCACACTGGTATCAACACATAATTTTAAAACATCTAGTCATAAAGCCCTCCTCTTTCCCATGTGTGCAGTTTCGCAATGTGTAGTTGGATGGGAGGGATGACTTCTGCTATGCATGTCAGTGATGTAACCCATAAAGAATTAAACTTGTCAGAAGGACCAACAGCTGTCATTTGTTGAAAGTATGGAGCAGAAAAAAAGAGTTGATTGGTCCTCTAGTATTTCTTGTAAGTGTCCCTGAACTTGATAGCTGTTTCATGCATGAAGTCTGTGCTTTTTTCTGTCTACGCTGCAAAAATCTTCAGATGTCTCTTGCCAGGATCAGTATAAGGCTTAGCTGAACTTGGCTGGCTGACCTGAAGGTAGCTTTTCTTTTTGTTTCTTTCCTTTATCCATTAAAGGTCCTGCCTTCAATTTGTGTACAGCTTGAAAAAAGCTGTCTTCACAGTTGCCCAGGTTAAGCCTGTCATCAGGAGACACAAATACCTCTGTAAGCCTCAGCTGAGCCTCTCCTGCTTCCCCATTTCCCCTCCTCCCACTCGCAGTCAGTTGAGTCTGGGTTTTTGCTGCCCCTTTGCAGGGCTACCCACATGCTTCTTCCTGAACTCTTGTCCACCTCTTGTCTGCTTTGTTTAACTCTACCTACATAAAAGTTTGAGCAAGTGGAACTACTAATTCTTGCAAATGTAAGTTTTGAGGTTGTTTGTTGCAAGAATTGTAGACCAGGCATTTTTTTGTGTATTTTGAAACAGAAACGAAGGGTGTTTCCTTCATGGCAGTGCCTGCCCGAGCAGTCCTGCCCTGTCCCTTTCCTTCCCGTCCCCTCAGTCGCTTGCTTCAGTTCCAGAGCTGTACCCTGCACTTGCTGGTAGAACTGTCTGTGTAGCCAGGCAGTCAGCTGAGATAGGTGGAAAACACGGCACCTCCTGAAGTGTTTTGGAGATCGCTTCCCTGGTCTGTTGAGCTGCACAAGCGCCTGTTGCCACTGCACACAGTGCATGCGGGACGGCACAGCCACGCTGCGGTGACTGCACAGACCAGCTCCAACAGTGATGCTGACAAGCATCTGGCCACTACAAACTGATAGTGCGGCCTCTGAGTTTGTAGCTGGGTAGGAATTCATGCTCATCAGTATGAATTAAGTAGTTGGATTGTTCATTCTGAGGTCAAGATGTGTCCAGTATCAGTATTAACAATGTCATTGCTCACTGTTTTGAGAGATGCCTGCAGACATCCTCATTCCTGGTTTCAGGCATATGTCACCTGGATTTTTGTTCATAGCTCTGTGTTTAGCTGAATAAGTGTTCCACCCTTCAAGGCGTAACTTAACAACTGTGGTTTTTGAGGACCATCAAGAAGACACTTGAATTGTACAAAAGTTCAGTAATATCAGAATAAATAAAGTGTTGCATAGCTTTTCAAGTATGGATGGTTTTTAATGTGGCATATCAGGTGTAATTAACCTAGAGAACTCTGTTGTATAATTACTTGTCAAATATTATCCCTGATATCTTTCTGGCAAAGAGCTGAGTAAGACCGTTTCACATTCTGTAAAATTTACAATGCTATAAAATATTAGGCAATCGATATTAAATGCAAGAGTCTATGCTAGGTAGAATCCTAAAGGCTTTAAATTTTAAAACCAGGTGAAGCAAAGTTAAGGTTTTTATTGCTCTGTTAACTTGTCCCCACTGTAAAATGAATGCATAATAAATACTGTAATAAAACAGTTTGAACAAAACCATGTATTTAAAGAAAAAGAAGTTGAAGATTATCTGTCTTGTAAGTGTTTGCCAGTTGCACTGAAAGCCTTTTCTTTTTCCCCTGTAATGTTGCTGATGGTGGATAGGAATAGGCCTCTTGTCTTGATTGATCTTTGGAAGCATGTTGGACTTCTTGCTTGTGTGGTTGAGATAGCTTTTTCCCTAGAAAAACCAGATAGAGCAGCTACAGGTCAGGTTAATTTACTTCCTTTAAAAGCAAAAAATGAAAGTCTGTGTTTTGAACACTTTTAAAATTTCCTTTAAGGCCTTTATGGGTTGCATCTTTTCTTAGTGTGCTTTACAATGTAGCAGGTAGTGTTTCTAATTGTATTTCCCACTGAAAAATAGTTAGGATTTGGTAGTGGTTTTGGGCAACCTTTACAGTTTTTCCTTCTGGCTTGCTTTGTAGCAGGCAATTAACATTGGTGTCTGTCTTGCTTCTCACCAAATCGGCAGATTGTCAGTGCAAGGCGTGTGCATTTTTTCTTTAACTTTTCCCAGGTTTTCAAAGTACATCAAGACTGCAGTTTTCATGTCTTTAGACATGTTGTTAGTCACTTAAACGTGCCAGTGCATCCTGGGGTATCAAACCTGGTAGTCCGCTGACACTGGCAGCCTGTTCTATAAGCAACTGGGGAGACCTCATTTAGGTGACACCTACTGTAGGAGACATTGTGCAGATATTTAGAAAACCACAGTCAAGCTTAGGTAGCAGTGGTTCACTGCTGCACTCAAAAGCTCTGAGGGTCTTTTCACACTGTAATCTTGGGTGTGATAATATTGAGTTAATGGACTGGGTGATGAAACAGGGCATGTATTGGTGGCGATGATTAGTTGAGTTTGGCATATACATGCTGAAGATGCAATTTAAAACTGTTCTTGATGGTTTGAAGAAATATAAAAACAGGGAGATGTTCAACAAGGTTTGATGTACTGTCACACACCTAGGCAGAAATAATCAACTGCACCAGTATAGGACGGGGAATAACTCGCTACGTATCAGTTCCTCTGAAAAATACCCCAAACATTACAGTGGAAAATTGAAGTTGAGGTGTTGTCATGCTCTTGAGACAAGCAAAACTCATAATGAGATGTGTAGACAGGACTGTAATACCTGTGCAACGTGCAAAGAAATTCTTCCACTCAGTGCATGTCAGGCCTTGGCTGTGAAGCATGGTCACTGGAAGTCCACAGGACAACTGGAAAACCACCCTGTAGTCACATACCCTAAATTTCTGATCAAAGAACCAGGTTGTTCCTCTGGTAATCATCTTTCCTCTTTCCTGGCTTTTCCAGCACTGGGGTGGATTTGCCTTACCTGGTGTCATATTTTTGCAGGGCACCCAGTGAAATGAGCAATGTTCAGCTTCAGTGGCTGCAGTCCCCTTCTTTCAAGGTTTGCATTGCGCAGCTTCTCTTAAGCAGTTTGTCTTCCTCAACACATCCTTGTAGACTTTAACCTGCTGTTACTTGTGTACATCCTAGCAACTTTATTGTGTGCAAGCATTAGAACGGTTGTAATAGAGAACCTCTTACATGGAGTAGTTGCTCAATGTCAGTCCACATATAACCGTTCCTGTCTGGGTAAAAGCGACAGGTAAATTGCTTGCATTTGTGTGCTAGGAAAAGCAGTAGTTAAGAATGCAAGATAGACAGCTAGATAGAAACAGCCCCTCTTTCAAGAGGGCCAGGGATTTATACCTTTGTGTTAGCAGCACATACAGGAATAGAAACCAGGAGACCTTACTCTGACCACCAGGTAAAAGTAGTTCTTTCAGAATTTTTCTTCTCAAATTTAAGGGCTTATTTAGATGCTTAAGGCAATGTATACTCTGTTCTTTATATACAGACGTGCATTTGGGTTATTTTTGGGTGTGGTTTTGGATTTTGAACCTTTCCTGAGTAGAGCAGGTTTTTACTCAGAATTCCAGGCAGTTTTCTTTCCTCCATTAAAAAAATAAAGGGGAGCGTGGCATAGGGCTCTTTAGGCTTTGGAGTTTGACCTGTTCTTCAGTTTGTGTGCTTCAGTGCTGATTCTTCTTTTGGGACCTTGCTTAAACCTAAATTAAACGTGCTAATCTGTTTACTTTTAAAATAAAACCTCAATGAGGAAAGACACTAGCAAGCGAAGGACCTCCCCCCTAGTACCTGAGTAGACTAATCCACAGGGCACAGCAGAAAACTGACAAAATGCTGTGTTCTTCAGTGCTTCCAAATGAGGTGTGGATTGGGTTTGAGATGAAGGAAGGATGTTTTGTCTTCTGTTTCCGGGATAACATCCTGAGCACTACAGCTAGTTATAAAAGGTGGCTAGTCCTGGTCTTTAGTCACTGTAAACTAAGCCTTGGTCTGTTAGTGAAAAACAACACTCCCCTTCCTCTTTTTAAGAAACTGTTCTTGTGAATCCCATAGCGTTCTGCTCTCTACAAGTGCAAGCCAAGCTGTGGAGCTTGGGCTGTGATGACAATGTGTTTTCCATTTGCACTCCATTTTGATCAAGCGCTGAAATGAGACAGCGCATTCACTGCAACATCCAAATGTTGAACAGTCTTCCTTATGTGATGAAGTTCTTCAGAATTAGTGTTCACTTAAGCACCATAAAATTTGCTGAACATAAAATGAATCTCACTTCTGAGAGTCCCTGCCGTTACTGAAACACTCGGGGGTCTTTTAGATGAGGGAAACCTAATTAGAACACTAGCTGTAGCTACTTTAGCTCTGTAAAGCTATTTTTGTTTGGGTTGTAAAATTACCAATACTGATTTTTATCGCAGGCTACCATTCTTTCTGTAATGGAGATTTTGCATCAGCCTTCTTCTTGAAAATGTGCAATTTGTGGTAATCTTTATGTAAGTGGTGATAGCAGGAGGACTAATGTGAAGAGAATTCTGTAGTCATTGAGGCTGACATCTCGCTGTCCTTCAAGCAATGTAGGCAGAACTGGTGAATTTTTTGTCATTTTACCTCTATGTGTTTGTGCTAGTGGAAGCTTCCTACCCAGAAGGAAAAATCATTGAAGGTGAGACCTGTGGCAAAGTTCCTTGAGCTTTATTGACTCTTTCTAGGATCTCCATTAGACATTTTGGAGGTCACTACAATATACTTTAAAATATCGAGGTTTTTTCCTCCCATCTCTTTGTGCCACATAAATGTAAAAAAGTGAGCGTAGATTTTTGTATAGATTGTTTTTTTTTTTTTTACTTCTCTCTCTTTCTCCTATTATCTTAAAGAAATAAATAAGTCTTAGTAATTGCAGGCTTTTGCCAGAGGGGAAGTGGTAGTACAAGACTTGCAAGGCCTGAGAGGCAGGGTAAGTTAGTCTGTGCTGGGTTCTGTGCTTGTGGCTAGACTTGATCATACCTCAGCTAACTTAAAGTTGCCTCAAGTATTCTTGTGTTACATAGAAAAAATAAAGGTGGTTTTGAAGTGGAAGCTTGAATGCTAATTCACAGCTACATCCCTCTCTTTGGACTTTGCTTTGTTACAACGCGCTTTGCTGTACGTGCCAGCCAGTGCTACTGTGGATTTCTTGACCACTGCATCTCTCTCTCCCTCTCTCGCTGGGGTTTTGTGTGGTGGAATATTGCATGGAATTGTAGTTGCAGCTTGCCCGTATTGCACGTAGGTAAAAGCAACATCCTTGCTGTAATCTAACACATCTACTTCTCCCTGCCAGCCCTTTGGGAAGGTTGGGGCAATACTAGATTTACCCATAAACGTGTATATGGAACAAACTTCCAGTGATTAGCAGATCTGTGCAATACACCCGGGGTTACTTACAGTTTGCAAAGAGAAGCTTTGATCCTAGAGGGACTGTGTCCTGTGACTTCCATTGTCATCTTTGGTTTGTTACCTCTCAATTTTGTCTTGTATTGTACTTTGGAGTAGTTTCCAGGTTCCTTCAAGATGAATGGAAAGAACTTAGTTTCTTTAAGAAGAAAGTGTGTCTAAATGCAGTGCTGTATAACCCAGACACTAGCTGTTTTATTTGAACGGCTTCAAAATTTGCTCCTTTTGGTTCCTGCTTTCAGCTGCTTGGCCTGCTATGGTGAACGCTGTCGATGTGAAAAGTCAGTGTGTGCCGTGGTGAAGTATCAAGTCATCACTTCAGATAACGCTTCTGACAAAGGCAGAAGCGTGAGGGGTGAGTGGGGAGGAAGGGCCCTTGTACTTTGTTGCGGTGGGAAGACTTTCTGAAATTATATTTTTTTTAGTTTGTATTTTCTGTTCTTTTTATGCCTTTAAAAAGATAAGGGTGGAAGAAGTGTTTCTATAGTGATGATGAGAATTGGGGTGAGGGTGAGAATGAAAACCATATATCCATAACACGTTATTGCATTATATTACAATCTACATGCCTTATTTAGGTATTCTGTTATCCTACTTGGTAGTTGAGTGCATTTTAAGAAACAGTCTTTCTCTGGCTGTTTCCGGTAACACTTGCTCTGTGGTTGTTAAGCGTTTTCGCAGCTTTTTATATCTGCCTAAAGAAGAAGTATTCACAATCTTAAAGCATATCTAAACACAGTGCCTTAGGTTTTGATCTGAAAAATGTGGATATTTTGCATTTCCCATATCTGATTATGATAAATTGAATTTAAGGAAAAGCCTGAAGTATTTTAGCAGTTCTGTGTTCTTGAGATAGTCACCTTAATTGTCTAAAGTATCTTTCTGCATCGCGTGTTTGAAGTTAAAATTAACTGAACTGTGTGTCGTGATGAGTAAACCAAGAAGAGAAAAATTCTGATTTGGCTTGACCTGGCTTACAGTGCCATTACCCCAGGTTTCCTTAAAGTTTCCTCCACGCAGCCACCTTGTTGATGGTGTCAGGCAGCCAGAGTGAGGAGGATTCACGTGTTCAGGGATTTAATGCAACATGAGGATGAGGCAGGGAGCTGCTGCAGGTTACCAGGCAGCATCTGGGGTTGTCTTCTGCAAAACCCTGAAGAGATGCATTTAACTATCCTGTGGTGCCATTTGCAGTGCGTTTGTGGGGAAGGAAAATGCGGCATAATGGACTGTGAGCTTGCTCTGTTGAATCCAGGTGTAGCTTCCTTTGGCAGTGAGTGCTTGCTGGTTTTGTAGCTAGTTTGTACCTCTCTTGGAGCAGAAAATGAGCCATTTTTCTCTGAAATGAAGCACTGAGTTAGAGCACCTCTGCAGAGGGTGAGAACCATCCTCCCAACCACTATTCCACTCTGGGACAAGTAATTTCCGGGCTTAATTCACTTGCAGAATTGCTGCCTTTGAATCGTGTTCACTTTTTAAATTTTGATTCCTGTCCTAATTTAGTGTCATGAGTGCTTTCCTTGATTCCTGAGACTTTGGGAGTGTTTTTAATGTACCACATGATTTTATTTGCAGCAGTGTCAGCGCAACTTTGTCAAGAAGAAAAAACATGTTGGCAGCTAACAAGTTGTACTTGAGCAGTTGTGTTACCTTCTGTTTCAGTTAGCACAGCAAAAATCCTGAAACTTTACAGGGAAAAGGGGAGGTTCAGCCAAAACTCAGAGCCCTCTCTGAACAAGTTTCTTGGGTTTTTTCTCTTCAAACCCCAAGCATTCAATTTGTCTAAATTTGCAAGCACGTAAGTGTGTTTGAGGCCTTATGTTTAGTTTCACGTTTGCATGTGGGAGTCAGCTCGAGAGTTGAGATGCCAGATCTGCTTGTTATGTTCCAGTTTAGTGCCTACGTGTTCCTGAAAGTTGTTTGGTTTTGAGAGGATCAAGACTGGTGTGCAACAGTTCACAAGGGTGGAAACGCTGTACTTAGAAATATTCGCCAGGTATGGGATTGAAAACGGCCGGGAATGCCTGTGTGTGAGCTGTTCCAGCTAAAATTCTGTGACTGCCTTGTTGTGAGGACCATCAGCAGCGCCTCTTCTCCATTTCCATGGGAACAGATGGACTTCTGTTGATAAGAGATCTGTTAGCAAACTAGGAAACTGACGGGCAGCAGTTGAGCCACTGTGACTGTGAAACAGGGCTGACTGCAGACTGAGGACATCACATGGCAGTATGTGTTCAAATGCAGTGGCTAAAAATATCCTTCCTTCTTCCTCCTCTCGGGCACAGATGCCCCAGTGTGAAAGGAAGAGTTGCTCTGGTGTGGATTTGATTAGATCTGTAGCAGACATGGGGACGGACTGCAAAGGAATGATTTATGTTTTGACCTGTACAAAGAGCAGCAGTTTTTAACAGTTGTTGAGATAAGTAAGTGTTTGTGCCTTTTAGGTTGTTTTTTTTTTTTTTTTGCAGACTTTGAAGGAGGTGTCAGTTTAGAGCAGTGAATCTTTTAAGTTTCATTTTGTTGTTTAATTTATCTGTATTTGTACTTGGGGGAATTTTTAAAGCAAAATCCAGTGATATATGCAGTAGTTAGATTAAATTTTATAGCTTTGGTAAGTCTGGGAAAATCTTACCATAGTATTTCACTAATGCATATTAGTGGCATAAGTTTTTTGAAAGCTGAAATTTACATGACTATTCTGCAGTTGGCATAATAATAGCTGCCTGACTTTGTAGCAGCCACCAGAATTCCAGCCTTGTGCACGTGACTGCAAAGTTGTCCTGAATTTAAGGTACTTCAGTACAAGTCATTTTTGCTTGACTAAGCATTGGGAGAAGCTCCAGCAGTATCTACTTGAGACACAGAAAAAATAATTTTGTAGACATTTGTATTGTGGAGGTGACTCCTCTTGAAATGATACATGAACAGGCAGCTTTGTAAAGAAAACAGCAAATTCTGTTGCCTCTGGAAGTGGGCAGACTGAAAGACCCAGAAAGGGGAAGCGGGTGCTTACAGGGTGGCTGTGTGTGTATAAGCTCTCTGGTGCATAATACAGGGCATGGATGGCGTGGCTGTCTGCCCGGGTGCGAATGGAGCTGTGACAGCTAGTTACAATGATCCTGGGAAGGACAACCAGCTATGAGGAGACATCAGTCTGGGTGTGAAGCAGGACAAAGTCCTTGGAGCAAACAAAGGCACTGAAGAAGGAGCTGTGGAGGATTCATTAGTACAGCAGAAGTCCCTTAGGTTGGAAATGCATATGTGTGGGCAGTTCACCTTACTGCGCCTTTTATCCAGCTGGTTTTTTTCTGCTTAATGCATGCCTCAGCAATGCTCCCTCACTGGCACTGGGCTTCAGGCCAAGCATTAATGAGTACCCCAAGCCCTCTGTGATTTGGTTCCTCCAAATCTATTAGCATATCTTCAGAGCAAGATAAAGCTCATTAAAATAATTTACATTTGGGCATTAGAATTTCTGATAATTTTTAATACTTAATGCCAAAAGCACAAATATGGGGTAATGTCCTTCGTATGAAACTACGGTTTATCTGGGTTTTTTATTCTTGGAAAAAGAACAGACTGATGTATCCCTTAACTGCTCTCTGATGGTAATGAAATGGGTTTGTAGTACCCAATCTTATCAAAAGTTTGATCTGTACTATCTTTGATAAAGGAATGCATACCATTCCATAAGATCTGGCTTATTAGCAATCACATCAAATGGGCCATGTTTGTATTCTGTTCTGTTGTATAATGACTCTAGTGATGGCAGCTGGAGGTATATAACAACCAACTTCCTGGTCAAACAAGCTGTGTGCCAGAATCTTTGCATGACTGAGTTGTAGCCTGCGCCCTCTCTCACCCTGGTCTCTACGCAGTTCACTTTTGTACATACCTGTTTTTAATCTCCACCTTCCCTGCGCAGTACGGCAGAGCTGCCTGCTGGTGTCATCTACCTGTATTTCATATTCTGGAGTTGAATCAATTTCTGCACAGAACGCTGTCTCTTGTGGTCAGTACAAGGGTTGTGAGAGATGTGCACCGTTTTCTTGCTTAAAGGCAATTCAGCAGACATCAGCTGATGTGTGTCAACTCTCCATGTGCAAGCTGTTACCTCAGAGCCTGTAACGGAGCCGTACTTGAACTGCTTATGACCTGTGGTCAGATTATCCTTGCTAAATGGCTGAACTGTAGCGCGTGCATTAGCATGCACCATGCTTGTAAAGAAATAAATGGCAGCCCACTGTAGTAACTGCACAAAACACAGCATGAATATTTTTATCCATAGACAAGTACTTAGAACCTTTTAGGCATTAAAGTCTCTTCAACTGAAGATATCCTGAAATGGGCTGTAAAGGTGCAGGTTTTTGCTCACGTGAAGCTCAGTAGATGTGGCCCTGCTGCTGTGCTAGTTCCCCGATGGGAACCTGGCACCTGGGGAGGACGTACATCCTGCC
This sequence comes from Pterocles gutturalis, assembly GCF_000699245.1. NCBI lineage: Eukaryota > Metazoa > Chordata > Aves > Pterocliformes > Pteroclidae > Pterocles > Pterocles gutturalis. The sequence goes on from NW_010098492.1 coordinate 32,129, forward strand.
ATCAGCTGCCTCGGTTGGGAGTTCAGGGACAGCCAGGTAACTGTTACCCTCTGTAATTCACAGAGATTCAGATTCTGTTCTCTTTTTGCTTTACCAGATTTCATTTCAGTAGGTGTTGAGGTTTTTCTCTTTGACGTGGAGAATTCAGCAGTAGGGCAGATTGGGGTTTTGATATGTCACGTATTTTTGAAAGGCAGCAAAAATTGCTCTTTAGAGTTTGATTTTTCTGAAGCACTCCCATCATCTATAAGAATTTTAAGGTCTGTACTTGCAAATTCTTGTCTGCTTTTCCTTCTTTTTTTTTTTTTAACTTCCCCTCATCACCCTTCGAAAAAAGAAACATAGTAAGATAGCAGAAAACCCCAAAACAACCAAATATCAGAAACTGCAATAATTGCTTATGAAGATTTTGGTGTTTTGGTGGGTGTCTTCACCATAACTGCGTGTGTAGTATGTGATCTCTGGATCGGCATTCATGGTGTTTTTCTCTTTGCATTTCCTCATCTTCCCACATTCAGGCAATGCTAATCATGTGATACTTCTGTGACTTGATGCCTTAAGTACATGGGGTTTTTCCTTTTTTTAAAACTTTGTTGGCTGTTGTCACAAAGTTAAAAAAGAACCTCAAAGCTGAGAAGGAATTAAAGTGCTGGGGGCAGGTTCTGTGCAATGTTTACTTCTAAAACCAAACAAAATTTTTCTGAGGAGGGGTAGGTTCAAACTATAGCATGGATGTATTTACTGAAGATAAAACTGTTTTATTTGAAAGACTACTTTCAGGCGGAGTACAAGGCTTGCTTATTGCACTGCACCAGTTGACAGAAATTCAATGAAAAATAAAGCACTGAAGTTTTTAGAGCAAGTATGCTTTGAAGTATCAATTTGTGCTTTTAAAAGCTACCTATTCACGTGGCTCCTCTTGTGACTCCTGATCTGTCCTTCATTTTAAAGTTATAGGAAGTATCCCTTTAAAAAAAAATAAACTTTGTTCATCTACATTTGCTGTTTGTATGTGTTTAAGTTGCTTTATTAACATAAAAAATGCTCAACAGGCAAGTCTCTGTTTCTGCTGTTGGATTTAACCTGATCTTAACTTGAATCAGGAAAACCAGCTGAAGCTGCCGGTTGTATCTGCAGCTAGGCCTGTGCTAACCTTGTCATGAGGGAGTTTTTTTGTAAAAATCTTTATAATATGGATGTTGCCTAGAATCTTTAACATATCCAGTGTGTAATCAGTGCAAATGTAGAAGAGCTGTACGAAATTACACTTGTGGTGAAAGCATCAGGTTTGTCAGCTGAGTTCAGGAAAAAGTGATCATTAGAAGTGATAAAGAATCAGAATTTCTTGGCTTGCAGATTTTGGCCAGAATTTTTTGGTGATGACAGCCAACTTAATCTTTGGCACTGATCTCAGTCTAGTTATGTTGTTAAAAGTACCTGTGGACTTATAATGACTTTCTTACTAAAGCGTGAGTTCTGGCACTAAAATCCTTTGGCAATTTTAAATTACTTGTCCAACTTTTTGTTCATGGAAGTTCTGAACACTCATGAGATGCAGTGCAGCAGAACGGCTAGCACCATTTTTTTTATAGGTTCATCTTACAAGAGTCTTTGAAACAAGAATGGGAAGAATAAGCTAGTACCTTCATCAGTTTTGCCATATCTTGAAATGTGGTAAGCTTATTTTTTGGTTTGCTTCCTTCAGGTTTTGAATGAAGAATGCGATCAGAATTGGTACAAGGCAGAACTCAATGGAAAAGACGGCTTCATTCCCAAGAACTACATAGAAATGAAACCACATCCGTAAGTAGATCTCTGGTGATAGGCTCCCTTGGTCTTATTTTTGCACATCCTCTCAAACTGAAGGTTTTCTGCTGAATACTTTGCAAAATGTGCGTTACCAGATGTATTGATGTATGGATAGATAAGGATGGCTATGGAGTTGTATCTCATGTCAGGGTATTTTCTTTGTGTCAGTTCATGTATTTCTGCTGTCTTCTACTAAACTCTGGTTCTGCCCACCTTTGAGATCCTTCATCATCTGAATAAGAAACAGCGAGCTATATATACTGCCTTAGTGCAGCCAAGTGGGAAGTAAAGCAAGGATGCACAAGAAAATTCTGGAATTGTTTAAAGCCTTGGCTGCTGCAGTAACATGTCTGTTTTACCCTGATTGTGCTAGTCCACTGGGGATCACAAATGTACATTGCAATTTCTCTCTCTCATTGATTTAAATCATCATGTGTCTTCTCAGAACAGTTTTGCAGGCATTTGGGTTATACTGCGGTGATGTCTCCTGTGATAGTGATGATCAGTTTGTTCTGTAATCAGCTATGGTGTTTTGGTTTAGGGGGATAGAGCTGGCAGTTTTTCGGGTTTTGGTGTCAGAGGGAATGAACAATATCTGAGCCTGCAAGTGGGTGAATTTGGTAGTGGGTTTTAAGTGTAGTTAGTTTGACCTTTTCTGAAGATGTTTAAACTGCTGATGGCAGCTGGATGGAATTAGCTCCATGTGTCAGCAGAGCTGGGAGTCTTAACTAGTGCATTAACAACCCTGGGAAATTATGCAAAAGTTTTTATAGCATAATATTTGCTTAGCTCTAATGCAGAGCTCTCTAAGTAGTCATACAGGTCATACAAAAAGCAAATTGCAGGCAGCTGACCAGGTGTGAGAGAGAATGTTCCTTTTCTCAGACTCGTATCAAATCCTGTTGTGGGAAGGTGGCATGAGAGCTTTTCAAGAGGATTTGGAGGGAAAGCAACTGAAAATAGCTTCAAATCCTGTCCTAGGATCTGAGACTTAAATCCTCCAGCCCCACAGCTAGTCTTAAGTGCGATGTTTCTTCTTGCTTGTGTTTTGCAAATTGTACAGTTTGCTTTGTAATTGCTAGCAAATGAGGTTGAAAGGAAAATGTGCTGCCTCTCAGTCACTAGCTGAATCACCTGGATTCTGAAGGGTTAATCTGAATTGCCACACCAATTAACAAAGCGAAGATGTAAGTAGGCATAGTGGTGATACTAGAGAAGAGCTGCAGGAAACTCAGGGCAGGGAGGCATCCCTGTGAAGGCACAGCAGTGGGGTTGGGTGGCAGGGCTCCCTTTCCCTCTTTAAGGGGCAGGGGAAGAATTTGCTGGTGATGAAATGGCCTGGATCAGAGTCGTGGTGTGCATATCTCAAGTGTTTGTGTTCATCAGCTTTTCTTGAAGATATTGCTGAAGTCTCACTTTACAATATTGTAACCTATGTGGAGGAAATCAGCCAAGCTAAGTGGCTGTGCGAAGTAAAGCCAAAAGAACTGCCAAACTGCCGATTGAAATGAGTCTGAACGTGATGTGAACTTTCTGTTGTACCAGTCAGTGCGTCTCCCTCTAGCTGTGCAGCATCAGCAGTAGTGCCTGGATTTGGTTTTGCTGTGCTGACTGGGTGAGTTTCACCTACATTACAAAGTCAGTTGGAGACAAGCGTTATCAAGCTTAGCCTGTCAACGGGGAAGCTGTGGGAATGTTGTGATCAGTTTCTCTGGCCTAATTCTCTTGGGCAGGCTGTGATTTTTGTTAATGTTTTTCAGTCATTCTGTAGCAAAGATTCATATGTGCGCAACACTGCTGATGTTTTACAAGTGTGTTCTTAAGTAGACACTAGTCCTTCAAAATAACTTCATTTCTTTCATCTGTGGGGTTTTTTTTTCATCATTTTTATGTTTTTTATATTCAGGTTTTCTTACTCTGAATGGCTAAAGTGGTAGCGAAGTCCTAAAACTGCAAGGGAGTTCAAGAACTGTGAAAGTTTTCAGTCTTTCTAGTTAAAGTGCCTTAGAAACAGGTGGCAGAAAACTTGATTTGGTATTGTTACTTTGGAAGTGTTACTTCCTTTAATGGAATTGTACACTTCTACTTTGTAGTGATTCAGTAAAACTTAGGGGAAAAACAGGGTCTACTTCTGAGGCTTCAGGAAGGAATACAGATGTTCTGTTGAGCTCTTTCAGGCTTTCCTTCTGTTTTACAGAGATGGGTGAGGTGTTCTGGGTTTTTTTTAAATGAGGCTTTCATTTCCAAGTCACATGTGATAACTGAGAATTATTTGAGAACTGAACAGAATTCAAACACTTTGTAAACAAGAACAATGGCAAGATATCTAAAATCATAATATAAAGCTTGCTTTGTGTAACGTTTGTCAGAGGCAAAATTCAAGACTCCCTTATCTGACACATTGTGCCAAAAGCCCAGGAAACAAAGCACTGCCTTTGAATTCTGAAGGAGTTTCCCATAGTGGTTTCTCGTGGTTGATTTTTGAAGGCAGCAGAGTGCAGTGAGAGGCAGACACTCCCTCTGCTGTCTCTGCCACCACCTCCGGTACCAAGAAGCAGCGCAGATGCTAAGCCACCAGGAAGGTACTAAATGCCATGAAGTTCTTTATCACTGGAAATGAAATGATTGTGAGAGAAAGTTTTTCCTTTCCATTCCAAGGGATACAACATCCACAGCAAGTACATGGGTCTTCCTTCACCTCTAGAGATAGCTGCTGCTTAGAGAGGAGATCTGGTGACTCTAATTCCGTGAAAGCTTCAGCTTGTTTTAAGAACAGCTCTGTTTCAGGGAAGGTTCTGCAACTTCTGTCTTTTTGCGGAACTAAAACTTTCAGTGTAGAAAGTAAACTTTATGAGTGGAGCCCTTGTTATTAAATGCTCTCCTCTGAGGTCAATCATCTGCATGGCTACAGGCTGTGTTAAGTGCTTCTACCCTCTGTGGTCTGTTACTCAGAACTGAAAGCTTTGCTCTTCGGTTGTGAAGACAGTTCTGCTTTTCCCACGCCATGTGACCTACCACTCGGCCCTTGTTCGCCTTTAATCTTGGATTAGTCTGGAAATGCAAATGTAAATGTGGGTAAAAATCCTGTGACCAGAGGCTGTTGGTCAGAGCTGACGATCTGGTTGCCTGAGGTGGTTTCACCCTTGGTGTCATGGAGGTGGTCAGCGTGTGTCTTTGACCTCTGTGCAGCTGTGAAGAATTTCAGGTGTGGCTTGATGGTGCCGCTGTTTCAGGTGACTGTATATGTGAAAGCTGCTAGATTGTGCTGGCTGAGGAGAAAACAAGAAAATAAGCTACTGAAACAAGTATTACAGCATCTTTCCCAGAACCAAATTGCATGCCCAGCTCAGCACTCCTCTGCAATGAAGCAGGGAGACCTTGAGGGAACTTCTTCTCACTTACCCACATGTAGCTCCACTCTTGTAGCTCCTGTCTTTGACCACAGGGCTCTGGTAGGAGCCAGGAAGATCAGACTTTGGGCTGCAGGAGCAGTCAGCTGCTGAATGAAGCTACTCATTCTCTCTGCTGAAGTAATGTCTTACCACCTGATCAAAAAGAGACTAGAAATTGGCTTTGATACAAAGTGCGCTTTCCACTTGTGCAGGATGGGTCAATCCATAGACAGGGTTTCTGTAGCTATGTTGTTACTGTGTAATTACTCCCCACTCGTTATCTTTGGGTACTAATAGTGACAGAAATGCTGCGGTATCATAGGGAAGTTCAATAGTGACCAGCCACCAGTGCAGGACTTCTTTCTTGTCTCTGAGTTGATGGCATCATACAGTTTGGACAATTAAAACTTTGCATATAGAGACATGAGACTTTATTCCTTACTGATAGAGGAAGGGACTTGAGTTTCTTGCTTGAGGTAGGCATTTAATCTGTTTGACTTCAGGTTATGAGGCCTGATTACTAAGATATCAGTGCAGACATTTTAACTTTATCCACAGCTGTAGCCAGTTCCCAGGGTAGTTGTCTTAGTCTACAAAGCAGGACTTTGCTGTGAAGCAGTTGTGTACATTAAGTTCTTGTTGTGATGTGTTCTGTGCTAAACTGAAGATACAACAGGGTGCAAAACAAAGTGAATAATGTATTAAATTTTGAGCAAGGTTTTTTCCACCTCTGAAAATAAATCCTGTAATTTGAGGATTTCGCTCTTACCACATCTCTGCTTTGCTAAATTGGGTGAAATAGGGCTACTGCAAGCACCTGCTTATCAACTCATGGTTGCTTCACTGCCAAGATAAGTATTGTGAAAAACCGCTTGGTTCAGTTGCCTGTACTGGAGTGGCAGTGCAGTATAGTTTTCTGTTAGGAATCATTTTATCTCTATTTGAATATCTATGTTTCGCTCTTCTATGAAAGGATTAAAATTCTTAACTTTCCCCTCTTGTTTTCTTTTCCTCACTCCACAGGTGGTTTTTTGGAAAGATTCCCCGAGCAAAGGCTGAAGAGATGTTAGGCAAACAGAGACACGATGGTGCCTTCCTCATCAGGGAGAGTGAGAGTGCTCCTGGGGACTTCTCCCTCTCAGTCAAGTAAGTAATGCCCAGAGCAATCGTGTCATAATCGGGTCATCTACTGCGCATTTGGACTCAGGGGTGAAGGGCAGGTGGTCTTCAATGCTGAGGAGCAGGAATAATCTTCCAGATGCCCTATAGTGTTCCTGTTCTTCCAGTGATACTTATTCCCTCTTTATCAGAACGAATAGATGTGTTCTGGTTTTTAATGAGCCTACAGGGCTGACCTGGTGGCACGCTGCTGTCTGGCTCAGCTGATCTCAGGCACTATGTGTTGGTTGGTTTGTGGATCCTATTCCTCCTCCTCACAGCTGCAGAGTGCCCAGGGTGTGTGTGTTGTTTTTCATGTCGGGCACATGCTTTGGGGATATTCATGTTGTCTAGCACTGGGACATGGAGCTCTGAAAACAGAGACCTCTTCCATCTCTCACAACTGCATTTCGTGTTGGCAGATAAACTCAGTTTAATAACAGTGAAGTGAGGAGGAGAAGTTCTCATCCTTGAGTAACCTTACTAGAAGTACTGGCTGTTAACCAACAGGGGTTCCTGCTAGTTAGCCATGGCCCACAAATACCATGCTTTATCTTGCCCATCTGAATTAACTGTAAAATAGAGGTATTAGAAACTTGAAAAGGATATGTGACATAATTTCAACATGGTTTTGAGGGTGGGAGGGATTTCTGTCCTCAGCAGTTGCTTTTTGCTTTTTTCTTTATTTTCTGTAGTCTTCCCACTTCCTACCAGAAATTAACAAGATTTTATTTAGAATCCTTACAAATTTTTTGATTATTCATGCGCGATTCCTAGTTTGCTCTATTTTCTGTGGCTGTGATCTGTCTTGGCAGGACTTTTTTTTTTTTTCTGGTCATCTTTGGTCTCTAACCAAATTTTTGTCTTTCTGTATAGCAGCACTGAGTCATGCCAACAAACTGAATTAAAGCCATTTATTTTAAGAGATGTTTATATTTCTGTCTTGGGTACAATCATCTGAGCTGGAATACTAGATATGAATGGAAGCTTCATTCCAGAAAGTGCATTCCTTTAAGAAACAAAGTTATAGTAGCATAGCTCTGCCTCCCTGTTAGCTTAGTGTTGCCATCTGGTGGTAGTGTCTCAAATGTTTGGGGTTTGTTTTTTTTTGTTTGTTTGTTTAATTCAGAAGAATCTTTGTCCTGAACAGTGATCTGCAGGATTTGAAATGGTGAGAAGCTCTTGGAGTTCTCAGGTTACGGAAGGGAGAGCAGAGGCAGTACTCATGAGTTGTTTCATGTTAGCTTTATAGCCAGGATAGCGTCTGCATTTTCAGCCAGCGCATAGAAGCTGTGCATGGCAAGTGGGGAACAGTTGTCTCCTGTTTTTCAGTATTTTAGACTGAAGGAAAAATACTGATGTGCCATTTGTCTGGAAAATCCCAATGGACCTTTGGAGTTCCCCTTTTTTCAGAGTAAAATTGTTGGAAAAGTAGCTTCAACTGAATGCCGTCATCTGTCAGAAAGGATTGTTAACGCAGAATTGGAGTTGCTGCATTCCATGTGCAGCATCACCTTTCGAGCATTTTCTGTTCTTTGTTTTTGAAGGACCAGAGAGATCCTTTTGTTTTGCAAGACAGTCTTTTGCATGAGTCCGGACTGGCTGCCAAAAGAGACAATCCTCCCCTCCCTGTGGTGGTGTTTTCCCCCCCAATTTACTGGTACTGTTGTTTGGGAAGGTGGTGTGGAAGGCACCGTGGTTCAGCTACTTTAATGTGACCTTGCACTTGTACTGCAGACTCCATGGTATGTGTCCAAGGTATTCCGTGCACTGTCTTCAGCAACTCAGGTGACTGCATACATACATACATACATCAAAAAGTCCATGTACTGGATGCCAGCTGTGTGGCAATGTAGTGTAAAACAAAAAGCTGAAATACTGCATGTCATCCAGGATAAAGAGTGTTGTGACCCCAGAAATCCTTTACGAAAAGCCCTCAAGCTTCTGAAAATTCAGAGTAATTTGAAAAGCTGGTTTTAAACTGAAGTCCTATTATAAGAAAAGTGCATGTGAAGCTTGCAGCATTTTTTTTTTTCAAAATAAATTCAGTATTTGGATTCTCTGCCGATTTCTGTAAATACAATTGACAGATGATTTTCAGACATCTTTGTTGCAGCAACCAATTGGTGTCTATATTATCAGTGTCATTGGTGGTTTTCACTGTGCCCTGAAGGACCTTTTGGTTCCCAACTCAGTGCTGAGGATCCCAAAAGAGGAGTACTCAGTGGCTAATAGTGTGCTTTTTTTGTGTTCTTCATTCTTCCCACACAGGTTTGGAAATGATGTGCAGCACTTCAAGGTGCTTAGAGATGGGGCTGGCAAGTATTTCCTCTGGGTGGTGAAGTTCAATTCTTTGAACGAGCTGGTAGATTATCACAGATCCACATCTGTCTCCAGGAACCAGCAGATATTTCTCCGGGACATTGAACAGGTGCCACAGGTAAGAGAAGTGTCTTCATAGAATGAGCTTTTCAGACTATTGCAACCACGGTCCTGAAGTGCAATTGCATCTTAGAGTAAACGAATAGGGGTGGAGAGAAGCTGACCGACATTTTTATTGTCTGTGGAAGCATATCTTTAGATCCTGCAGGCAGAATTATACTGGGAAATAAGCTGGCTGTTTGTGCAAAGCCTGCCTGCTAACTCCTGGTCTCCCCTGCAGTTCTGGGAAGTGTTATTGTTGCTGCTTGAACACTGGGCTTGTCTTAATGTTTATAGTTACTGGTGCAGGAAGGTCATCTGATTCCCGTGATTTAAAAATGGGTTTACTCCTGTTTTAGGTTATAGTAAGAAAGTGTAGTTCTACTTGTACAGATTGATAGCCAGAACTGTACCCCTGTGGAGGCAGTAAAGCGTTGGTACTGGGCTTTCCTGAAGAGATGGTTACAGGTAGCAGCATATGGAACATCTCTGGCCTGCTGGTTTGGATCTAGCCGGTGCTGAGAGAAACCAAAATCTGCTGTTAAGTGCCAGCAGAGCAGCTTGAGTGTATCTGGCTCTTTGTTTTGTTCTGTTTCCCAGGGCAATCAGCATTTTATGTTGGATGTAACTGGATCTTTTGTCTATTTTGGATAAATCCTATTGCCTCTGTGTGCAGTGCTCTAGTTCTAGCTCGAAGACAAGGGGTGTGGAGCTCGTTCTGCTCTCTAGGTGCCACGGGCACACTTTTTGTTTGTGTGAATTAACATCTGTCTCTGCACTGTCGGGTCAGTGCTAAACAGAAAATGAGAACACAGCTGGCTGAAAATGACAAGCATGAAGATACCTTCCTAGCCTCACAAATTTAAGAATGCAAATGCATTTTAAATGAGCTGTTAGCTTTTCCATAAGAATGGAAGCATTTGCTGACCAGGCAAACTGCTCTGTGACAGAATTTCTTGATACTGGAGTTTTAAGGAAAGTGTGTAAAATGCCAACATCCAGTTTTTAGGGGACACTTTGCCTATCACAGTGTTGGGCAGATTAGTAATATGCTGTCTGTTGGTGAAAACAGGATGAATAAGCAAGAAGACCATTGTATTGCAGCAGAGTACAGATTTACAGTAGGTCATGAAGACTGGAAAATACTAGGAAAACATCTGAGTCATCTGCTATCATTATTTTGGCTCTTTCACAGAAATTTGACTTTTTTCTAAAGTCTTCCACAGACTATGCTTTCCTGTTCAAGCATCCTGTTACAGATGATGGAAGCTGGCTTGAAGGGAAATTAAACAGCCTGAATGTTTATTGTTAAACTCTGGTGTAAGTTAGCTCCTGCCTGAGCAAGCGTCTCCAGTGCTGTGGATGATTCTCACTTTGTGTATCTTTTTCTTTCCCTTTTCAGCAACCAACATACGTTCAGGCCCTGTTTGATTTTGATCCCCAGGAGGAAGGAGAGCTGGGCTTCCGCCGTGGAGACTTTATCCAAGTCCTTGACAATTCTGACCCCAACTGGTGGAAGGGAGCCTGCCACGGACAGACGGGCATGTTTCCACGCAACTATGTGACCCCAGTGAACCGGAACATCTAGAGATAAATATTAGAGATTATTTAAAGAAACCAGAGAAACAGTAAATACACATACAGAGCCTAACTGCAGCCAGTGACCTAAAATCACACGGCGATAAAACCTGAGTCATCTTTCACCGTGAGGTGATCCTCCTTCACTCAGTACGGAACTTCAGGGGTGGCGGGGGGGAAGGAGTTCAACTTACACACCAAAACGTATCTTTAAAAAAAAAAAAAAGAGAGAGAAAAAAAATAACAAATTTCCTCAGCTGCTCCTGGGTTACCCCCTTTCATTCATTCTTCTTGTTTCCCCCTCCTCCTCTGTCCATCAGTGCATGAAGTTTTAATGCCATATAAAGTCCTAGCCATGCAGTTAAAGGAAAAGGGAGAAACTCTGCTGGTATTTTCTCTCTCTGCAAACGGTCTTCATTTGACATGAAGGGACATGAGAGAAGAACCAAATCCACAGTCCTGCCTTTAAAAAAAAACAAAAATCATCAGTCTCTGCTTTTGCCTTCAACATTCAGCTCTTCTTGCCTGGGAAAGATGAGGTGTTAATCTAATTTTTATTGTCTCTTCTCCTTTGGCACTTTCTTCTGAAGCTCAGCAGCTTCCAAGCAGGGGAAGGGAGAAGAGTTTTGTGGCTTTTTGTTTCGTGTGTTTTTTTTTTTCTTTTGAGTCACAGAGCTGCTTTGAGAAACTCCAACGTACAACTGAAGTCTGTTAATGCTGTGCTGACAGCTTTTTTGTTTTTTCTTAAAGGTGTACGGTTGAGCACATTCTGTAATTTTTTCCATAGTGCCTTTCCCTTATTTTCTTTTTTATTATTTTTTTTAAGTTAAAAGGACTGTCCACAGTTTTTCAGAGGGGTTTTTTCTGCCTATGTGTAAATAAATACTTTTGGGGGAAGGGTGTAAAGGAGGGTGGTTTTATCAATGGACATTCGAGAAAAATCTACAAACAGAGATGGAGCTTTAATCTTAAGATTTGTCTTACTGTTCAACTTTCCTTATTCCGAGGAAAATTAAATCAAGGCATTCAAGTGGCAGCTTAGGCTGCTCAGAAGTGGGGAGCTGCAACCAGGAGCCTCAAAAGAAGTAAGAGAAAGGAGGAAGTTACAACCAGGGAAAATGAGGAAGAATATTTTGGGGAGGGAGGGTTAAGTGTGGAATTTGAGAAATAGCCCTGAGATGTCCTATAAAATGTACATTCCTTTGATGGAAAACTTCATAATGCAGAGAAACCTCAAGAAATAGTGCTTGAAAAAAAACTTTATGATATTAGTGAATGTTTCTATGTGATGCATGTAATCAGCCTGTCTCTTTGGCCTGGATAAGGGAATATTTGCAGTCGTGTTGCTCTTGAAAAGTGGGGTTGGCATCACTGTTCTCCAGTTTCTCCTCCCTCCTCAGGTCAGTGTTACTGTTGAAGTAGATTCCCCCACCCTGCTCCCCGTTCACAGCAGGCTGTGTGATGACTGTGATCCCCACCCCATACCATAATGGCATTTATTGTGGCCATTTGCTCCTCCACCAGAGCCGTGTGATCTTAAATTGGACAGAAAGGAAAGCAATCAAGCTGCACCGCTCTCTGTGCCAATCTTCAGTTGCATTATTTTTCCTTTTGATGGCCGTTTGGCTGGATCCCTTCACCCCACCAACGAATCCAAAAAACTGCAGCGGAGATCTCCTCCCGCCCTGCCTAAGCACGGGCAATCTTTTGTTGGAGGGTGCCTTTTTTTGTAATAAGTGTTACAAATGTTTTATTCCTGAGATGGACTCTGCCTTACACTTTTAATTTTCCAGCAGATGAAAGAGAGAGCTATCCTGTAGAGTATTACTTTCTCCCCCTCTCCTTGCTAGCTGTTACTCACTTTCTTCCTTCTTTGTAAAGTGATTGGAAAAGGAATCTATGGCATTCTACACCTGGACCATTTGATTGTTTCCTTATTTTGGAATTGGTGTATATCATGCAGCCTTGCAGACATATGTCTTGTGTGTGTATATATATTAAAAAAAAAAAAATCAGTGTTTAAATAAAAAAAGGCCTATGTACTTAATCCTTTAACTCTGCAGCAGCATTTGGTAGATAGTAATTAACTGTGAATAATAAATATACATTGAATTCTTCACTTGAGCATCTGTCTGTTATTTCGGTGAGCTGGCCCAAAGAGAGCTGATGGACCCAGTTTGTAGGATATGGAGTTGCTGCGGGAGGGAGACGCTGTAAGGTGTGCTCTGGCCTGAAGCGCTCCGACTCTTTAGCGCCGTAGCTCAGCCTCTGCGTGCCTGGTTGGATTCGTTCCTCTCTGAAGCCAAGTCAAGGCAGGACCGTGTCCCTGGGCTTGTGTGGCATTAGGGAGAGTGAGGAGGGGGACAGGAATGATCGTGTTGCTCCAGGACTGAAGACTCTGTATTCTGGGAGGGTGGCGGTTGGTTGGTTTTCTTTAAAGTTTTTTCCTAACTGCTCAGGCGCCCCGTGGTCCAGACTATACTGTCATAAGGAGCCAGTAACGGAGCACGACACCCCCGTTATTGCTTGTTCTTGGTCGTTCTGCTCAAATACCAGGGGTTTGTGGCTGCTCGGACACCTGGTGGGTGTTCCAGGAGTAGTCACTCTGGGAGGGTGGCGGTTGGTTGGTTTTCTTTAAAGTTTTTTCCTAACTGCTCAGGCGCCCCGTGGTCCAGACTATACTGTCATAAGGAGCCAGTAACGGAGCACGACACCCCCGTTATTGCTTGTTCTTGGTCGTTCTGCTCAAATACCAGGGGTTTGTGGCTGCTCGGACACCTGGTGGGTGTTCCAGGAGTAGTCACGGGCGGGAAGAAGAACATTTGCTGCTGCTCTCG
>NW_010098493.1:0-29941 GCF_000699245.1 Pterocles gutturalis
CCGAGTCGCCCAGTTCAGGGAAGCGTAGGGGCTGGGCCGGGCGGAGCCTGGGGCCAGGTTTCCCCCAGGGCGCGGGGGAGAGGCCGCCTGAGGCTCCAGAAAGATGCAGTTCTTTGGGCGGCTGGTGAATACCATCAACAGCGTCACCCAAATATTCACGAACCCTTACCGGGTGAAGGAGGTGTCGGCTGCAGAGTATGCTGCTCACACCTGCCTGAGGGAGGATGGCAGGGTGGCCCTGTATAAGAACAGCATTGCTCGCTCGTGGGACTGCCTGCTGGTGAATCCCCAGAGCCCCCAGGTTGCTTTCCGGTAAGTGAGAGACTCACTCAAGTGTGAAACGAAAGACCTGAAATATCCAGTCTTGGGACCGCAGTGCTCTGTGGCTGTGGGTGTGGGGTGAAGTGTTTGAGCAGCGGGTGGGCTCATGAGGAGTGGGAGGCCCTCGTCTGTGCTGGTGGAGGAGTCGTCATCAAAACAGCTTGTGAGAACAGGGCAGGACAGAGTCCAAACACTGTGAAAACAGGCAACTGGGAAATAGGTTCTTGGGTCAGAACATCCACAGGTATGTGCACTTATACTCGTGCCTGTTACTACTAGCCCAGATGCTAAATCTGGGGCACAGGATACTTCAGCCCAAAAGTTAACGTTCTTCAGGAAGAGAAGATGCTCTTCACTAATGATGTGGGCTCCCTTCTTCCCTTGGAACAAGTATGACACCAGAGAAGGAAGAATAGGAAAATGCCCATCACTAATGTTTGGAAAAGAACTGTTTCTCTCAGGTATATGTGGTGGAGGTTTGAGCAGGACCAACTTTGTGTTTGCCTTTCCCTCAGGCTCTTCCAGCTCGACAATGAAACAGATGCCCTGCTGCGTTTTGAGCAGTATGCTGGGCAGCTGCGCCCTTTCTACGAGAGCTCACGCCAGCCCTTGTTGCTGGAGGATCTCCAGCAGCTCAGTGACTGCTTCCGTAACCACCCCACCTGGTCCTCAGCACACATCGCAGTGGAGATTGGCCGTCGTGAGAGCTTCCGGCATAACCAAGTTCTGAGGCAAGGGACAGGGAGGGGTCTCCCGTGGGCCTGGCGCCGGGAATAAGCTCAGAAGGGCAGCCTGGGCCAGATTTGGGTATCCTGGTTTGATGTACCACAGCAGCATGGGCTGCTGCTTGGGGGAGCTTAACACCTGTGGTTACTGCAGAGGCTGAGTTTGAAAGACAAACAGCCTTGGTGTGTCTTGCCTGAACGACAGATATGGTAGAAAAGGGGGTCCGATGATTGCTGTGCAAGCTTCTTGGTGGGCTTTCAACCTGCTGCTGTTTACGTTAGAGCCCAGAGGTCTGGTGTTTGAGCTAAAGGATTGAACTGTTACTAGAGGCATTAATTAGACTCTTACAACCATTGTGGAATTGCTTTTCTGAGGGGGTTGTGGCTGACTTGGTAAACCACGAGAGAGGCGGTACAGTCTGTCTTTCTGGAAATGGTTTTTGGCCACAAGCCCTTGCTCTCTTTCTGTGGGGAAGTTCATTGAGGATAAGGGTGACTCGTGGGGAGTTAGGGGACTAATGGCAGCACTGCCACCAGGTTGCTGACTAACCTGTGTCCTGCCTTCCTTTGGGCAGCGGGAGCTGCTCCCATATGGGGGGCAGAGGAGGGAGCAGATGGTCAGGGAGAGGGTGCATGGCAGGGCTGCTTGGTGGCCCTTCCCTGTGTTCCTTCCCTGGCAAGAGGACAGGCTTCCATGAATGTCGTGGCTTATACCAGTTGGGCCCATCACAGACACAGAAGGTACCTCTGTATCAGCTCCCAGGGCAGCTGCATGTCGTTGCCTTTGCAGCCCTTCCTTGACCTCACAGTGACTCCTCTTTTGCAGCTGTGTGAACAGCACGGACAGTGAGGATGGCTGCACCCCCCTGCACCTTGCGTGCCGCAAGGGAGACATGGAGTGCCTGCTGGAGCTGCTGGAGTGCCACGCGCGGGTGGACATTACTGACAGGAACGGGGAGACTGTTTTCCACTATGCTGTGCGAGGGAGCAACCCCCACATCATTGAGGTGGGAGTGATTTCAAAGCTGGAGGGGAGTGGGACTGGAATGGGTCCTCCCTATGCTGTGTGGAGGGAGACAGGAGAATAGCCCAGGGTTGCAGGCTGGGGGGAAAAAGTCAGTTCCCTCTGCTGCAGCATCGAGTTAGTGCCCAGGGCCAGTTTCAGCCTCTTTCTTTTCCCTTTACTGGTGCTGTTTCCTGTAAGCATGTTTCAGATTCCACCCTGCAGTGGAACAGGGATCTTAAGCAAGTTTCCTCAGAAAGTGTCCTTCATTGCTGTTTGCATGAGGCCTTCATCCTGCCTTTCCTCAGGCCCTTGACTATCTGTTCTCCATCTCCTCTGAGCAGGGAGTTTGTAAGGGTGTGGGTGGCTTTCCACATTGGTTCCTCAGGTCTGTCACCTCTCCAGCATCCAGCACAAGCATGAGGCTGGCTCTCTCCTTCGGCTGCACCGCCCACATTTGCCCAATACGTGTTGTGACAGCTCTCCCTCTGCCTGCCAGACTGTCCCGGGGTTTCCTAGTGCATGATGGGGGTGGAATGAAGATCGGGGCTTGCCATGCTGTGGACCAGGGAGGTTAGGACCTTTGTATTGAAAAGGTATCCTCTTCCTTTATTTCCCTGATGGCAGTGACTTGGCTTGTTGTTACAGAAATTCTTCCAGGTCTGATCTGTCTCCTGTTTGTTTCTTTTCTCTTTTGATTCCTTGCTAAACCAGAGAAAAGAAACTCTAAATTCCCGCTCTCTTGTGTGCACCAGGGCTTGCAGGGTTTCCCCAATATGACAGTGGGATATTTTGTGTAATAAACCAGTCGAGCAGATAACAGGTCTAAAATTCACCAGAGAATAGGAAAATTCCTTCAAGCATATCCCCACATGTATATTTTAAACAGAATCCTGTTTGTATCTGAAAGCAATGATGGAGTTGCAGGGGAGGTTGAGCTCCTGGGACTGCTGACTGTCTGCAGTAACTGATGGGACAGCAGCAGGAGAGGAAACTCCTAGTTTTAGTTAGCTCATTTGGTTGGGCTGAGCTTGGCTCATGCGGTGGGAGGCCGTGGGAGTCTGCTGGGCTGTGTTTTTGAAGGTGGTGCAAGCCCTTTTCGGCTGAGGGGTCTCTGAGAAGCACCCGGACCAAAGGAAGAGGGCACGGAGAGCAGGGATAAACCCTTTGGGGAGAGAAAAGAAGGAGCACTTCCATAGCTACTGTGTTGGAAGCAGAGGTGGAGAGGACAGGCTGTAGCATTGTGAGGAACCTACTGCTCCACAGTCTGTTCACGAAACTCGGGAAGAGAGACCGTGCTCTTCCATGTCTGTCTATTTATTTATCGTCTCTTCTTCACAGCTCCTGGGCAGAACCCCAACTACTGGCTTGGACCACCTGAGCCATGAAGGGCTGACTGCTCTGCATCTCGCTTGTCAGCTGGGCAAAGAGGACATGGTTCGGTCTCTGCTGAAATGCCGTGCCAGCTGCAGCGTCGTGGGCACGCTGGGCTACCCCATCCACACAGCACTGAAGTTCTCCCACAAGGGGCAAGTAACCACTTGGGCTGCCAGAACAGGAGTCTTCCTGCAGTCTGGGGGCCTGTCTGCTTGCTTTAGGGTTGCCCAAGGCTGGAACCCTTTCAGGGCAGTCCTCAGTAGGAAGATGTCCTGTGCTGTCCTCGGCTGCATCACTGGGATGGCAAAAGAACAGAGAAGTGGTGGTGTGGAAAAGAAACACTTTCAGAAGAAAAAAAAAAATTTCCCTGAATTTTTCTCTATATATTGTGTAGTATCAGATATCAGGAGAAAGACACAGATTTGTTTTACAAAATGTTTGTGAAATACTTTTTCTCAGAATGAGCTGTGAGAAGATGATTTACTGATGCTTAAATAGTATTGCTAATTGCTGTATGTCTGTCTTTGAGTGCTCTGATCTTAATAAGCTTTCATTTCAAAGCCTAGTTATTCCCGTCTCTTGTGTGCCAAAGGTACTCTTGACTCTTAATAACTAATTCTGGAACTGAATCAAAACAGACGTGATGTTTACTCCCTGTTTTGTTTTCCCAGGAGAAATTTGATTCTCTTTGTATGTGCTTTATAATACTTAATTTTCATAGAGTGTCCATGCTGTACAAATAGGGCTCTCAAGTCAACACTACCTGCTGAAAGCTAATTTTTCAGCTTTTTGAAAAGTGCTTTCCAACATTAGAGACATATTCATGAGCCAAAAATGTGCCGAGGTCCCTCAGTTTGCAATGGGGCTTAATCTTTTGTGCATGGTTTATTTGGTGGTGTTTCAGAGTGGAGAGTGTATGCTTGTATTGTAAGTATACCTACCCACACTAGTCTATTCACAGTAGTTGTGATTTTTAACTCGTAGGGGAGTACACAGATTCTTAATTTCAGCAAGTATTTAACAATTTCAGTTTTATCTCCACATTGCCACCGAGAGAGAGGGAGAAGAATTTCCCCTTGGGTGATGAGAGTTTCCAGAAATGCCATATTCCTGTATTGGAGAAGCACCCAGTTGTTGCTCCACAACTTGAAATTGCAAAGGGGTTATCCTGCTTCCTCCAAACGCCGTGCTGCTTGTATGCTTCCTGTTGCGCCCTTCCTTTCTAAAAAGAGCAAAACCAAACTGCAGCCCGGGAATTTGCAGGTGTTGCAGAGAGCCTGCTGCTGCTGAAGGGTTTCCTGAAAGGCTCTGGGCAGGAGGCAGGTGCTGATGTGAGTGGAGGTCTTGAGTCAAGACAGCAGCCACCTATCCCTTTATCTCATTGTCTTTGCCAGGTGTGCCCAGGCCATCCTCGAGGTGGATGCCAGCCAGGTTCACTCCAAGGACCCGTGCTATGAAGCCACTCCACTGCACTGGGCAAAGAACGCAGAGGTAAATGGAGCTCATCTGTGACGAGGGCCTGCTGCTGATTTCTCCCTTTTCTGAGTGCATGTGCAGAGCTGGGGAGTGTCAGAGCCCAGCCGGCAGCTCGGTGCTCAGTTCTCTTTGCCCTGTGCTGATCGGTGCTGTTTGCCACAGGGGACGGAGCAGTAGAGCCTTGCAGTGAAACAAACTGGTGGGATGTCGTCCTTGGCTGTCAAACTGCCAGCTTGTCCCTCTTCTTTTTTCATTGGGGAATTGCAGCAGTGTTACTGTTACCCCTGGGGGGAGCTCTCTTCTCATTACTGACAGCTTAATGGAAGGAAGCAGATTGATGCCTTGAAAACTGCAGGGAGGGTGTGAGGTGGGCACAGGGTGGTGGCATGTGGGTTTTGGTCTGTCTTCTGCCAGAGAGGGGCAGATCAGGGGTGTGATATGCCATGCTAGAGCACCTGAATGGTGCTCGTTGCAAGCAGAGGACGTTCCTATGGCAGGACTGTTTTTCTTCCTGCAGTATCACATCCCTCTCAGAAATGTCCGGTGGAGTTTCGGAGCAGATATAAATCAGCTTGGCTTATAAAGGGAAGATCAAAAAGCAACCTTTTTCCCTCCAGTCTGCAAGGATTCTGGCCTGAGTAGGAAATGTTTTTATTCCATTGCTCTGAGCCAGTTGCTACACTTGCATATAAGTCCCAAAACATCCAGAAGCTCTAGCGAGATTGTGAAACCATCAACTAGTTCTGTGGTAAAAGACACAGAAACGCCATCTCCAGTGCTTTGAGCAATGCATCTGGCATCTGCCAGGCAGCTGTTTCCATGCTAAGGCTCCTTCCTCTTCCGCTGCTTTGCTTGCCATGAGACCTGGATCATTTGAGCACCCAGGTGGTTGTCCTCACTATTGCTTTCTCTCTTCTTGACCTGGCACGTGCACGCTTGGGCACAGATGACACGGCTGCTGCTTGAGTATGGCTCAGAGGTGAATTTGACCAGCCGGACGGCTGACATGGCTCTGCACATTGCGGTCAAGAGGGGACGCTTTGACTGTGCCATGGTACTGCTGACACATGGAGCTCACACCAATGCCAGAGGTCAGGATGGCAACACACCGCTGCACCTGGCCATGAAGGTAAGTTTTCTGCAGAGGCTGCTGGGAAGGAGGGAGAGGATTTTCTTGAAGGGTTGAGGCAGGGACAGACTTCTTTGAAATTCTGGCTGTTGTCTTTCATGGAGTGATCCCTTGTGGGTATTTTGGCTAGTGAAAAGAGGATGGAGGGAATGAGAAATCATGTAGCCAAGGGGACCATGGCTCTTGACTGAACTTTCTCTTGTCCCCTAGCATGACCACCTGGATATGATCAAAGCGATTGTTGTGTTTGGAGGAGATGTCGAGATCCCCAATGATTTTGGGGAGACACCAGGGCTGTTGGCAGCCAGGAGCAGCAAAGGTGAGGGAGCATGTCAGCAGCCTTACAGGGTGAATCCAGCATGCTGTCTCCCCTTGGTGGCCAAAACAGAGTCTTGGGGAGAGGTGAGAACACGCCACGTGTGGGTGATGCTTCTCCAACATGCTTTCCCAGCTTCTCGTTGCTCACAGGGTAGGCACTTCCTGAGCTAGTGGCGTAGGCTTTGTATTAATAGCCCTTGATTAATTTCTTTCCTATGAGACAGAGATGCAAGAGGAAAAGCTGGCACGCACTCCCCCTCTTTCAAGCCACAGTGTTGGGCACTGCAGGCTCACAACGGGATGACACAGTGCTGCTGAACCGCAGTGCTTCTGAACCGCCCAGGTGTAAGCAGGCACGGGTGGTTCTTCAGTGGCAAGAAGTGTGTGGCATGCACCCTTGAAGCTGCACAGCATTGGGTACCCCTGCTGTGCACAAGTCCTGCTGCCTGATGTTAGGGGGGAGATACCCAGGACATGCTTTCCCCTTCCCAGGGTCATCCCAGAGGATTTATGAGGGTCATGGCTGCTGTGGATTTAGCAGAGCCCCTCCAGCGTGTGCGTGCTCTGATTTTCTTTCTGATCTGTGACTCCCCCTTCGTCACCTAAGGTGCAAACCGGAAAGTGCTCTTAGACCTGCTGCAAACTGTAGGGACCGAACGCTGCCACCCACCCATCCCTGACTCCCCAAGCCTGGCACCATCTACCTCCTCCTTCTTCCTGGAAGGCCAACCTTCCTCGCGGAGCAGCTTCAACAGCTTAGGTAAAGCCTTCCCTGGCCCTCCCTCGCTCTCCTCCTTTCTTGCTTCACAGTGCTGTCTCAAGTTTCCTCTCAGATGGGCTGTGCTCTGGGGACTGTCTCCTGTCTCAGTTTTTGGTGACTCTGTCCTCATACAGCTGTTGTAGGATCCCATCTCTTTTCTCTGCTTTTCCTGTGTGTGTACTCTAAACTCTTGTACTCTAAACTTCTGTTTTGTAGACCCAACACAATGCAGCTCTGTAAAAAGGAAAGGGAAGACTGATTCCCCCACCCCTCTGGAAGAGGTGTAGGACTTAGTTACCTGCATGTACTTTATCCACTGGGTCATGGACAGAAGGGGAGGTACTTGCTGGTCTGTCTTGAGGACCTCCCAGTGTTGTGCTGGGCACAAGGAAGTCAGAAGTGTTGCCTGTTCAGATCCTGGAGGCGAGCAGCTGTGAGAGAGAAGGGATGAAGCCCAAGGATAAGCAACCCTGGTCATGGGGTTTATGTTATGTATAGGAAAAGCCTGCCTTAGGACACAGGATTGTGTTGTAGGTTGTGCTCTGTACTGCCCAGGCTGTGTGACTAAGCTCGTGGGTCTGCTCTAGGTGCTGGACTTTCCTCCTCTGGGGAGCTCCAGAACTCGGGCAGAGGCAGCAGGAGGGGTTAGAGAGTTGGACAGTGCGTGAGTTGACTTTGTGAGAGGCTCTGATCCTCGTAAGAGGGGCATGCAGGCACAGTAAGAGCTGCTTGTGGTCCACTTCCCCACAGGTTGGTGGTTTCCTTTGCAAAGCCACTTCTCTGGGGCTAGAGGATGACCTCCCCCCAGGCCCTGGAGTGCATCTGTGTCACCACAAGTCTCGCTGGTGATAGCAGGATTTTCTTCTCCCCGTGACCTTCTGAAGCCAACCCCTCTAGTTTCATCTTTGATGCAGTGACAGAGCAATGCCCTTTCAAGACTCTGATCCTTGAAGAGACTCCTCACCACATTCATTGTCATCCACAGCCACCCTCTGTCCTAGGTTCTGTCAGGAGGATTTAACTTCTCTCCCCCTGTTCCTTCTTCTTTTGGTTTTGCAGGCTGACTTCTCACCTAGGCTGGATTGGTGCCCTGCGCCCAGGGTGGCCTGGGTGTATATCAGCTGAGGGGTAATGACAAGCCACCCTGTCCCCACAGCTCTCCTGTCTAGGTTACCTCGCAGGAGTAGATATAGGTTTTATCTTACGGCTTGCAGTAAACTGCGTAGTGGGCACGCTGCTAGGCTCTGCCTTCTCTCTCACCTACCGTGCTCATCATCTGCTTCTACAAATCCTTTGTCTTTGCCATTGCATCTCCAGCTGCCTGCTCTAAAGGACTGGGTTTCTCCTCTTTGGTGCAGAGTTTAATCCGGGGGGGGAGCTATCTGGTGACTATGGGTAAGATGGCCTGTGTCTCCTGTGGGGAGCTTTATTCAATTGGGAAGGGATTTGGATGTTCTCTGTCTTATTATGGTGGAAGAGATTTACTGCAGGGATGGGAGGTTTTGGTACCCTGACCAAGCTTTCTGGGGGTAGAGAGAAACTAGGAAGAATAATTCATAAGAATAAAAAGTAATATTTTTTTTTCCTTTTGCGTGTTTATGACCCTCTAGGTTACAAGGACCTTCTGTATGTCTCCACAACGCTTGGACAGTTTTTGAAGGCACCAGATGTTGTGGACTTGCCCCCTGAGGGTAGAAGAAAGTAAGTGAGGAACAGCTTCTGCCCAGGCTCCTGTGCAACTTGAAAGTGAAAGCTGTGTGTGTGAATTCTCCCCACCCACACCCATGGAGGTGACATCCTCAGAGCTGACATTATTTAGTGTTGGTTGATGCTGCAGTTTTTTGCTAGAAACTTGAGCCTGTTCCTGCCTGCAGCCCTGGAGCTGCAGTGGAGCCTGACCTCAGCAGGTGAAGCCCCTGCTCTGTTCCTTCCCTCTGCTGCTGGGCGCCAGGCATTGTTTTGGCTTCGTGATTTCCCAATCTCCACCCGCTGCCTTGAGGCTCACCCACTTAGGAGCGGAGGGAGGAGTGGCACTGAAATGCTGGTAGCAAGAACTGAGGGCTATCTGCTTTTTATTTATAACACAATATCCATTACTGCGTAGTAAGAGTCTTGGATGGGTTTTTGGCTTGTGTGTAGAGGTTAGAGATGGCTAAAAAAGCAAAAGTGGTGTTGCACCAGCTCTGTTGAGGTTTATCTGACCATGTCCAGTCTTATTTGCGTCTGAGGAATCACTGCTGGATTTATTTGTTCACCAATTACGCTATCCACAGCAGCATTCTTGTTACTGGCATATTTTCCCATCCCCAGGGCCGTGTTCCCATGTGGTGAGCTGTGATTTCTAAGCTGTCCCACAGCTTCCAGTCATCTGTCTCTGTCTCTCTCCAGTCACGACCGCCTCCTGTGCCTGGATGGAGGGGGCATCCGGGGCCTGGTACTCATCCAGCTCCTCCTGGCTATTGAAAAGGCTGCGGGCCGTCCCACTCGTGAGATTTTTGATTGGATCGCAGGGACCAGCACTGGGGGGATCTTGGCCTTGGCTATTGTACACGGTGAGGACAGGGGAACAAATGGGTTTTTCGCTCTTGTGGGCTTGAATGTTCCTCTGTGGGGAGCAGATGTGGGGTGGGAGCTTCCTCTCTGAGTCCCAACTGAGATTTGTTGTCCCTGCCAAAGGAGGGAAGGGATGTTAATGAAGGAAAGCATAGGCCTGGCTTTGTGCTTGCTTCTCACGTCAGCTGGCCTTAAGCAGCCTTCTGGGTTTTGGGAAGCGTGTGGTGTCAGAGTGCAATTCTTCCCTCTCTCTCCATGGAGGTTTCATAACCGGGTGATCGGCACTTTCTGGTAGTGGGAGACTATGCTTCAAGCTTGCCTTTAATACTTCCCAGTCATGCTGATGAAGTCTGAGCAGATGACAGGCAGCCTGGGAAGGGGATGGGATTGAGAGTGGCACCTCCCATCTCCTGCTGGTCCTGGAAAGTCCCAGCTCTGATGTGCTATTTGTTCTGCCTGCTCTTCCTCCCACCCCCTGCTCCTGTTGATGCTGTTGCCTGTCTCAGGGAAGTCCATGGACTACATGCGCTGCCTGTACTTCCGCATGAAGGACATGGTGTTCCGGGGCTCTCGGCCCTACGAGTCAGAGCCCCTGGATGAGTTCTTGAAGAAGGAATTTGGGGAAAACACCAAAATGACAGATGTCCAGAAACCCAAGTAAGTCCTGCCTGGGGCTGTGCTCGTTGATGCTTTCCTGAGTGTGCTCTAGACCCCTCTCAGCAGAGATGCTCAGCCTCTACTTAGAGCAGATCTGGAGGACTGTGATGTGCAAGCTGTTGAAGCCATAAGTACTTTTTTTTTCCATTTTACTCTTATTCTGTCATGTCTTCTTCCCCAGGGTTATGGTGACAGGGACATTGTGCGACCGGCAGCCAGCTGAGCTCCACCTTTTCCGGAATTACCCCGTACCAGAGACAAAAACCTCCACTGAATACAAGACAACTGCATCTTTCAAACCACTCACTCAGCCAGAAGGTGAGTGCTGGCACGCAGCAGCCCAGCTGGTTGGCAGGGGAGGGGGCTGTCCCTTGGAGACAGAAAATTTCCTGTTCTTCCTCCCATTGCTCTGAAAATCGGGGTGTCCCAGCAGTGGCTCATCCCTGATCTTGACTTGTAGCTTGATCCAAGTGATGGTTCTGTTTTCTCTCTTCCTCCCTTGGCTTCTCTTGTATCAAGAATGGGGGCTCACTACAGAGGTTCATGAGGAAGAGGTCTGCTAGAGGGGTCCTGCGTACAGTCAGTACCTTTCCCTGGGCTCTCAGGAGTAGATTAACATAGGAAAGCTTGTGTAACTGAAGCAGGTGCAGCCCCCTTCAGCTTGCTGCTTTCTTTGTCTAGCAAGCTGGTTCACCATCGAAGTAGCAGCAATAAAGCTGGTAGAGAGTGAATTTGACCCAGGGTATGTAGAAAGAATATGAGAACATCTTTTAAAGCCCCACAAAATCATCCTGTACATCCAAGCAGAGGCCCTACTGTTGGAAGAAAGAGGCACAACTATCTAGGGCAGGGTCTTCTGGGATTGCAAGCCCTCCTGCTTTGTGTTGGTGAAGGTGAGGTGCTTCTTGCACACAGGAAAGTTGCTGCAAGAGGCCATATACTTTCTCTCTCTCCAGACCAACTTGTATGGCGTGCTGCCCGCTGCAGTGGTGCGGCTCCCACTTATTTCCGGCCGATAGGCCGCTTTCTGGATGGCGGGCTGCTAGCCAACAACCCGACCCTTGATGCCATGGCGGAGATCCATGAGTACAACAAGATGCTGATCAAGAAGGTGAGGGAAATCCTGTCCCTGACTGGTAACTGGGGTTTTATTGGCTACTGAGCCTCCCTTGAAGGGGAAGAGGGTTTGGGAGTGGATGCCTCTCTAGTGGATAAACAAGTTAGCAGTGCAGCACCCTAGAAGGGAGTGTATGGAGGGGGATATGCGCTGGGAATGGTGGCTCAGAGGTGAAATACCTCTTCTGACAAGGGTGTGAGACAGGGAGGCAGCCCCATCAGCCTGTCCTTGCTACTTTGAGCAAGAATGATTCAGTTGATGGTTGTGTGTGGCCCCTGATGCAGCTCTGCAGGGCCTTTTCCTGCCCAAAAATAAATGGAGAAGACAATGGTAGGGCACTCTGCAAGGCTCAAGAGTGAATGCCTTCTGTGGTGTGGCAAGTTTCTCAGAAAGATGACTTAACTACTGGCAGCTACTGCTCCCTGTACCTGGAATGGGAGGTGTGTTGCCAAAGGGACTGAAAGAGTTGAATTGTTTCACAGTCATCTGGTCCCAGAACTCATCTTTGGGGTGATCCCATGGGTTTGTGTGCAGCCAGGGGTGTAAGGGACAGAACAGTGCAACTGTTGAAGTCACGTGGATTATACCTGTCTCACCAGACGGTACTAAAGGGGAAGGACGGGGGAAAGAAAAGGCTACTGAGCCTTTTGCCCCAACTTTCAGAGCTTCCCCAAGACTGCTGTTGCAGACATTCTCTGCATTAGTTGTTAATCCTTGCAAACAAATCTTTTGTTTTTCCACAGGGTCAGAGGGAGAAAGTAAGAAAATTGGGGTTGGTGGTCTCCCTGGGGACAGGGAAGCCTCCGCAGGTCCCAGTGAGCTCTGTGGATGTTTTCCGCCCCTCCAACCCTTGGGAGCTGGCGAAGACCGTCTTTGGGGCCCGGGAGCTCGGCAAGATGGTGGTGGATTGTGTGAGTGCTGGGAAGAGGGGATGGGGGAAGATCCGTGGGGCTGCTTGCAGGGAGGGAGCAAACGTTTCCAGTCTTCAGCTTCTTCCTTTTGGAAGAAAATTTGTATTCCCGCAGAAATGCTCCGGCCATGGCCAGTTCAAGGAATGGGCTTAGTGGGTAACTTAAGAATTGCGGGAGCACAGCAGGTCCTGTCTACCTCTTTGGGGTTTTGAGTTCCAAGGGAGATTCTTGCAGCTGAAAGGAGTTACAGACAGGACAGTAGTCAGTGATCCTTAGGAACATTTGCATGTTCCATGCATGCAAACATTTGAGTTTGTGAAACTCTATCTTTCCAGGGAGCGCTGATTATCATCTGAGCAACCTAGACCAAAAAAAAAAAAAAAAAATCACACCTTGGAAAATGGCAATTCATTTTTCTGTAGAAAAGCTTTCTTATCACCACTGGGTAAATTAGTAAATGTAGAGAAGTGTAAGCATCACTAATAAAAAGCCATAGTTCAGAGCTGTGGTTAGGTGTATGTAATAGGCATATGTTCTTGAATGTTTCAGAAGGAAGCTCATAAAATGTTGTACAGGAAAACACTCCAAATGAATGAAAACCAAAAGATCAGAACTGAGGTTCTGGCTGTAATCTTAATTCTGTCACTTTATCTCCTTTTAGCTTCCTAAAGCCAGAAAATACCCGGAGCGGTCCTTTATTTCAGGGCTTCCCGGAAAGCTATCTGAGGATGGCCCAGAAAGCCTGCAGTAATCACAGGCTCTGCTGGTACTGGGCTTGGACAGAAACGGGTAGAGGTGAAATCCCAAGGAAGCTGTGATTCAGATCATCCTGGGGGTTTCTTTAGGGGAATCCACTCGGTGCTGTGATGGATGGAGGATCTGTAGGGTGTAATTTCTTGTGTCCCAAGGATTCAGGAGCCTTGTTCTTAAAAAAAACAACAAAACAAAACCAAACAGACAAAAGCCACCCCACTCTTGGTGGTGAATGTTGTCATCCAGGATGCCCTTGCTCCTGGTTTTCCATCTCCCTCTGTGACTTGTGCAAATTCAACTTGCTGCCAGGGGAGCCTCTTGCAGGCAGAGTAGAGTGACAGTTGGGCTCTAACTGTGGGTCTGCTTCTCCGGCAGTGCACTGACGCAGATGGCCCAGCTGTGGATCGTGCCAGGGCCTGGTGCGAGATGACTGATATCCCATATTTCCGGTAGGAGCTTCCTTTCTGCTCTCTGCACAGACTTATTTTTAGCCCTCTCACTTCAGACCTGGCTGTGGCATGCGTCATCCCACATCATGTCCCCGCCAGCACCATGCCTGCCCAGACCTGTCCCCCAGCCCCCTCTCCTCGTGCCTCAGTGGAATACCGGGGGATGCCATGGCCCGCTCTGTGAGCTGATGCACTGAGCGTGTCTTGTCTGTGGTCAGTTAGTGGGGGCTGGGGGGATGCTGTCTGACAGGGTCCTTAGGCGATGTGCATCCTGCCGTACTCCACCCTGCACTGCATGTTGTGAGGCTCAGGCCCTAGGTGGTGCAGTTGCTGAACTGAGTCTCAGCCTTGAGTGTGGTTGTGCCTTGAAGGAGGGGGAAGGCCTCTGCTCTGCAAACCTGCTAGATAAGGGGAAGTGAACGCCCAGGATGGCGGGAGCCACTCAGTGCAAGTCTTGTGCTTGGCACGCTTGCTGCCTTGTTACGCTCGTGTTTGTCCCCAGCTGGTGATGCTGTCTTGCTGTATGCAGGCTCAGCCCTCAGCTGCACACAGAGGTGATGTTGGACGAGGTGAATGACACTGTGCTGGTGAACGCTCTCTGGGACACTCAGCTTTACATCTACCAGCAGCGGGAGCAGTTTGAGCAGCTGGTGCAACATCTCTGCCGATGACCGACCCGGAGGTTCCTGTTCAGCATCCCCATGGCAAGGAGCAGCAGACCCTGGAATGGCTCGGGTTTGCCCTTGAACCAAGATGTTGAGGTGGGGGAGGGACTACTACTACTAATAATGAGGAATTAATGATATTTGATAGACAAGAGTGCACATACACGTGTATTCTAGGACACACCTATGTATTCCCAGACAGCTGTGAAATGCTGACAGTTATCTTCATACTGTAACCCCATCTCTGCTGCTGTGCTTGGTTTTGCTGCCCTGCTGTCTGACGGTACAGCCCTTCCCAGAAGCCAGAGCCCCCAGCTACCTGTCCTGAGCTGTAGCTGCTGGAGTCTGTCTCCTGTTTGTGTCCTGACTGACAAAGCACCGTGCACCTTCCCACATCATGGAATGGGCCAAGGCCAGATAAAGCTTCAGGGATTACTTGGCCCACTGGCACCAAGGTGTTTTGGAGTGTATAGTATGGGGAAAAGGGATTATTCTTCCCTTAACACACTCTGAAAGGGAGCAGAAACGCTGCAACTTTTCACAGTAGATAGGACGCATAATGTTGTGACTGGCCTTGGGAGAAGGGGGATCCTTTCCTGAGCCTGTTGTCTTCTGTAGCACCTTCCCCTTTCCTTTCCAAGATGGGCTGGCAGCACAAGTACTGACTGCGCCCAGGGTGGGAGCAGAACCCCCCCAAGACTGTTTTCATGCCACCTGGCTTGCTGTGCTACGCTTTGCTCAAGGACTGAGATGTGAAAGCCTGTCTTTACTCACAGCAAGCTCAAGATGAGGTACAATAGCCTTGGCTTGGTAGACAGATGGTTTCTCTTTATTCTTAATGTGGAACGGAAGTGCTCCAAGATCAGTTACCACTAAAAAAGCTCACCCTGTGACAATCTGGATTTACTTTTTTTTACTACTGGAAATTCCATTGTGAATGCTACACTACTCAGTGTTTCTGCAGTAAATTTTCATATTTATTAATAATTTATCTATGTATTTAGAGGTTTTCTGAGGAGTAACCTGAAAAAATGAATTTTTAGTCATTTGCTTTTGACTGGATGAACTGCTGTTGTGAACACTGGTTCTATGCAAAACTGACATGACCTGAAATAAAGAGAGGCTTGCATTTGGTTCCACTGTCATGCATTCCATGCCTGTCTTGTTGCTTTCTCTCCATCCTAGAAAGTCCCAGAGAGGTTCTGAGCTTGCAGCCTCTGAACTTCTTACAGGTAGAAAATCAGGAACTGAGCTCCTTGAGACACAGGGTTGTACCCTTCGTATGGGCTGAGGAGGTGAATGGCCTGTCCCTGCGGCCAGCCCTGGGAGCACAGGTGTGGTGTGAGTGGCTGGCTGGCCCACGAAGCACAACACTGCGTGCTGGGCTTAGCAGCTGCAGCCAACAGAGAGGCTTTGGACCAGCTCGCATGTGAGAATCCTCTTGGAGCTGGTCTGGCCTTAAAAGAGGAACACTGAAAACCTTCCGAATACAAACGACCAGAGATAAGGCTTTAATTTTGGTACCCCCCAGAGGTTCCTGGGTAAGGTAACTGCTGCAAGCTTGCTGGACCTGGTGCTCACAGATTCCTAAGGGACACTACTGGCAGGAGTGTGGGTGCTGAGTCATGAATAGGGCTGAAAACTGATTATCTGCCTTCTGATCTTCACTCACAATAGGTTGTGGAATTAAGGGGCTTTTAACGTGGAGTTAAAGGTTTTCTTTTTCCTAAATAACAGTGGGGCTTAAGTTCCTGTGGAAAAACAAAACCATACGTCTTGGGATGGAGAGTACATGAGCTCCCTTTTGCTTTTTTGCCCCTGGCTTGCACTCTCCCCCTCTATAAGTCTGCACCATCTGCAGTGACTTCCCAAGTGATCTGTGCTCTGGCTGCTCGCCCGCAGGCAGGGAGAGCAGGAGGGTTCAGGCACAAGCTCAGGGCGTCTCACTGGGGGTGGGAGGGAGGCTAGGAGCCCGAGGGTGAGGCCTGGGGTGGAGGAATAGTGGGCAGGGAAGAAGTGAAATCTGATTTGAGCTTTCCTTAGGTTTCCCCTGGTCCCTGCTATTTGCTGCCTTCGATCGCAAGCTGACAGGGATCTCCTGACTTGCCGTGCCTGTGTGCGAGGGACCTGAGGATGCTCTGCCGGCACAGCGAGGCCAAGCGAGCCATCTCCGAGCGGTGGCAGTGATGGAGGCAGCGAGCCATAAGGCGGTTACTCTGGCAGATGGCTGGCTCCGCAGGTGTCAGGGCGGGGAGAGCTGGGTACCAAGCCTGCAATCAATAATTCAAGGAGGTGGTCACATGCCCTCGCTGGCTGTCGCAGTGTTCCTCTCTCCCCAGAGTATGGTTACTTCCAGAGATCAAGTTCCAGCCTCTTGGCTAGTGAATTATTAAACTCCAGCAGTGCTCCATTCCCTTTGTACCACGTCTGTGTCTTCGTGCTGTCCCAGCTTGCCAGTGACGGGCTCTTTCCATCCAGCCAGCTCTGCAGGAGCAGAGTCCTGCAGGCCAGTATAGCACCTTGTGTTCTCCTTTGCTCCTTGCTTCTCCGTGGGAGAGGAAAAAGGCTCCAGAGATGGACCTGTCCTACAGATCCACCATCTCCATCTATAAGGTGAGTGCTGGCACCAAAGATTGCTTCTGTCTGCCTCAGGGAGACTTGCGGGTGGGAGGAGAAGAGCTGTTTTCTGCCAAAGGCTCCCTTTGAAGGGTGGGCAGCCAAGGGCTGGATCTGTCTTTGGGCTGAACTGCAGCAGCTCCTGGGGGCTCTGGGCTGTGTTTGAGAGCAGATGGCTGGCAGGAGGGGAGGGTGGCATGGGTTTTAAGACATGTCCGGGAAGGAATCAAGCAACTGGGGTGGTTTGGACATGGAGCATGAAGGGTGACATGCCTTGCTTGCTGGTAGGAAGAAGGAGTTCAGCTGGCTGTTTTCCTCCTTGCTGGAAAGAGCAGTCTGATCTCACAAATGCTTCTCTGTGCGCATCGGTGCTGCACCAAGGTGGTGAGGGCTGGGAGAAGGGGGAATTGCTTATTCTGGCCTCTGGTCTGCTATGGTGTAGGCAATAAACGCCTTCCATAAATAAACACAGCAGGTAAGAGTGGAGAGGCTAGTCTGAAGGAGTCCATCCCTTCTTCTCTTACGCAGCTGCTGACTCTGGCAGTGCACCAAATCCTGGACAGGAAAAAGTCACGTTCATGCCTGGATAATAAGTGCTGGCCTTCACTCCAACAGGCTCAGGGGTGAGGGAGAAGGCTGCTCAGATCCCCTTGCAGTTACTCTCCTGTCTGCAGAGGGTGTGAGACCTTAGGAGAAAGCCATCTTCAGGCGACCACTTGGCTCTCCAGAGAGCTACCTTGCCCCCTGGCATTGTTCCTCTCCCAGCTGGCTGGAGAGGACTCAGGGCAGCTGGAGGTCCCAGCTACCTCTGATGCAGGGAGCTGACTGTGCATGGCTGTACATCACCATGGTCGTGGCTGGGGGAGCTCTCTGGGTCCTTGCTGCACCCAGCTGAACCTGCTAAGGTCTCTGGAGCGTGGGGAAGACTGGTGTTAACATGCTTCTGCCTGGCCACAGAGTATCCTGGAGCAGTTCAACCCCGCGCTGGAGAACCTGGTGTACCTGGGGAACAACTACCTGCGTGCCTTCCACGGTGAGTGGGGTCCTGCATGGCCCAGGCTCTAGATCGTGCTGCTGCGTCCATCCTGGGTGTCCATTGTGTGTCAGAAGGGACTGCTGTCACCCAGGGCAAGGTTGCTCGTTCCCCCTGTGGCATGTCCTCAGGTGCTCTTACTCACTTTTCTCCTGCTCCAGGACCTGCTGCTGTTATTAAGCACAGATGGGTGGGGACAGGCTGTCCTTGCCTATAGGTGAGGTGCCAAGGGGTGGCTGTCCTGTGCACTGCTTGCTGGGGCTGGTGATGGTGGGAAGGCAGGCCAGATCCTTACCTCCCCTCTTCTCTCCTCACAGCATTATCCAAAGCGGCTGAAGTGTATTTTAAGGCTATAGAGAAAATTGGGGAGCAAGCGCTGCAGAGCTCCACCTCACATGTGCTGGGTAAGGCTCTCCTGCTTGCCACCCTCTGTCCTGTGATAAGCCCCAGTTACTTTTTTTTTGGCCTTTTCTAGCTGGTCCTTTTCCAGGTATTGGGGGAAGGAAAACAGGTCCTTTAAATGGTGTCTTACAGCACCAGGCCCTGTCCAGGCAGTGAGAGTCAAATTTATTGTGTATCCTTGAATATCCCCCAAGGCACCAGCACTGTCCCTTGTATCTATCTGAGATCAGTGACTGAGCCCAACTCCTCTGATGGATCTCTCTTGGAAACTGTTCCTTGCTGAGGCATCCTGCCCTGAGAGCTGAAGTTTTCATCTTGGAGGAACCATTTTGCTCCTCCTTGGAGTTGTGAGGGGAAAAGCCAGAGAGCATGGATTGACAAGAGCTGATGGGGTGTTGTCCTCCTGAGCCTGCAGCCAGCTGAAATGGCAGCTTGGAGCTGATGGGCTTACACTCAGCAGCACAAATAATTCTGCAGCCTAATGACAACTTCTGAAAATATGTTCAGGGAACTGCTCTGATACTTAACATTTTAGTAAAAAACCTCCAGCAGAGGTGTCCCTTCTGCAGATTCCTACCATCATCTGCACCACCCAGCTCACTCTTCTGCTCCCTGTCATCAGCCTCTTGCCCTCACAGTTTCATACCACCAATGCCAGTAGGCAGGACCACACAGAGCATCAGCAGTGGGTGCTGTAGCTACTTTCCCGTAGAATAGCCAGAACCGTGCACCGCAGCTGGGGTGCTATTGAGGGTGGAAATGGGTCTTGCAGTGGTGTAGGAACCCAGCACCTGGAGCCCATGGCAGAGCTGAGGCTCCCTGCCAGCGGCTGGGGCTGTAGCAGAGCGCTGACCTGGCAGCTTTGGGGGCTGGAGCAACCCCACACTGACAGTGTCTGGGTAGTGGTGGCCGAGCTGAGCCCTGCAGAGAAAGGCTACCAGCCTTTCTCAGGCTGCAGGGAGCAGTGCATTGCAATATCTGTTGGACTTTCACACCTGTATATCATCAGCCTGAGTTGCACGCTGCTGGTCTGTGCCTTTGGGTGCACAAGGAAGTGGCCACGGGATTTTTTCCACCCTCTCCTGTTTCTTTTTTCCTGAAGGTGAAATTCTGATGCAGATGTCCGACACGCAGAGACTCCTGAGCTCTGATTTGGAAGTTGTGGTGAGTGGTTTTCCTGGAGGCTGGCGCAGGTGGAGGAAAAATGGACTTCTCGTCCCACAGCTTGCTGGCATTTCCCCGATTTGCCCCATCTCCTGCCCTCTCACATGCCTGCTGGCAGGTGCCTGCCTCCCTGCTGTCCCTGCTGCATGTGACAGATGTGTGTTACAGAGCTGGCATGACCACAGCCTTGCTGGTGTTCAGGGTTTTGTGCTGTTGGTGGGCTGCCACCACCTCTCCGTCAGCATGGTGGCAGGTGCACAGCAGACTGAGCAATGCCCGACTCAGAAGATGCACTGGGGCTGCCTGGGACAGGCACAGAGGGGATGTTAACCCTTCCAGATACTGCTGTTTGTGCCTGTGCTGAAGCTGGGGGTTTCATGGTCCAGTGGGTGCTGAGTGCCTGCACCCAGGCTGCAGGGCTGCTCCGTGGGGGCCTTCGTGCCCATTTTTAGCTTCTATATGGTGTCCAGATGGCAAAGGAGTGACTCACTAGGTCTGGGGGTTTTGCGATCCACTCCTCACCACAGTGCAGGTAACACCCCATGTGGAGAAGGGATGAGGGTGATGGCTCCTTCGCCTCTTCCAGGCTCAGACCTTCCACGTGGACCTGCTACAGCACATGGAGAAGAACACCAAAATGGACGTGCAGTTCATCAGCGTGAGTGATGAACTCCCTTTCTTTCCTCAACCCTCCTTTCCCTCTACCCAAAAGCTCTCACTTGAGTGCTTGAGGTGTTTCCTTAGCTCTCCTCAGCAGGATTTGGGGGGACCTATTTTTTTCTCCCCGCCCTAGTTTGGCTGATGATGGAGGGCTAAAGAGGGCAGGCGACTGTTCTCCTTTGTGCAGTGGCACTTGCCAAATGCTTCAACGGGGCTGAGAGACTCAGCATCCCAAAAGCAGAGTTCCCATCTTCCCCAAACCACAGCCTCTGCACGGGTGTGGGTCCTGTGCTGTTGTGGCCCAGCTGTCCATGCTGGTGGGCAGCGTCACGGAGAGAGACAGAGGCCTGGGGGCTTGCTCCCAGGGCTGGGAGAGATGGGCACCAGTTCTTGCTCCTGAGATCCTGAGGCTCATCAACACTCTGTGGCCCTTCAAAATAAAGAGAAAGGTAAAAAAAGACTCTAATAAGAAGTTCAGGAGAGGCCTGATTTCAAGGGGGCTCAGATGCTCAGCCACCCATCAGAGCAGGACCCTTGCTGCAGCACAGTGTGTTTGGGTCTCCGGTTCCTCACCCAGCCTGGTTTCTCCCTGGCAGGAGAGCCAGAAGCAGTATGAGCTGGAGTATCAGTGCAGAGCCACCAACCTGGATAAGTGCATGGCAGAGCTGCGGAGAATGGAGAGGGCCCGCGATAAAAATGTCCGGGAGATGAAGGTGAGCAGCAATCACAGGAAGGGGAGTTGGAAGAAGAACTGGATGATTTATCTGGGTCCACGGCTGGTTTCTGAGCAACCTTGTCCTTCCTGAAAAGCCAGGGGGTTGTCCCCAGTGTTCAGAGGCAGCAGGCTTATCTGGAAAGGAGGAAACTCCTTTTCTACAAGGTGCTGCTGACCTGTGGTGGTCACTTGTGCAGGATGTGCCAAGCCCTTGCCTCATTTAGCGAGCCTCAGTGTGCAAGGACCTGGTCCCTGGCCCTCTGCTCTAGCTCCTCTGTGCTACTCCAGCACTGCAAGTGGACTGGGAAGCTGGTGGACACGATGACTCTTTTCAAGCCTTCCTCTGCCTTGTGTGAGCCCGCTCTGCCAGATTTACACTGATCCCTTCCTCCCTCTTTCCCCTGTGTCCCAGGAGAACGTGATGCAACTGCGCTTGGAGATGCAGGCATTCATCTCTGAGAGCCAGAGGGAGGCCGAGCTGGAGGAGAAACGCCGCTACCGCTTCCTGGCTGAAAAGCACCAGATGCTCTACAACACTCTCCTCCAGTTTTACAGCAGGGTATGGCGCTGGCATGCCAGAGGGTGGAGCTGGGGGACCAGGCAGCATAGCTGGAGGGGGAGCATGCAGGCAGGAGAGAGCCAGGGCTGGGCTGCCCCTTGGGTGAGGCAACTGTGGGTCTGTGCATGGACTGGGCAGGAAATTCTATTTCATTTCTTGCTGTGGGGTCCAGGCTGAATGTACTAGGCTGGGAGAGCGTGGCTGGAGGTGAGGATGGTGCTGACATGGGGTTAGCTGGGTGTGTGAGCAACGGGAGGAGGGATGATGTAGTCATTTACGGCAGGGTGGCTGGGACCACAGGGTGCCATCCTAGAAATTCACTCCTGCGGGGCTCTGTTTGGCCATTCCGACAAACATAATTGTGGGAGGATGTGGTCCCTAATCTAACGCACGTGGCAGCCCTTGGCTCCCTCTGTAGCTGTTTTGCCCTGTCCACCACTCCCTCTTTTTTTTTCTCTCCCCAGGCCCGAAGCATGATCCAGACCAAGGCACCGCAGTGGAAGGAGCAGCTGGAGGCCAGCCGCAACTCCTCAAACAGTCACTCACAGGGTCTCCTCACAGCTTCCCACGGCCAGGGGTATCCATCAGGCCGGCTCACGCCCACCCACCTTGAGATGGTGAGGACCCCACGGACAGCCTCTGCCTTTTTTGGTGAAATACAGGAACAGGTTGACAAAGAGGTGGTAGATGCCCCATCCTTGGAAACATTCAAGGTCAGTTTGGATGGGGCTCTGAGCACCCTGATCTCACTGAAGATGTCTCTGCTCATTGCAAGGCAGTTGGACTAGATGACCTTTAAAGGTCCCTTCCAACCCAAACAATTCTATGATTCTGTGGTGGTGAGGCTGCAGCTGTGCATTTCAGACTGCAGGGCAAGGCCAGTCCTTGGCTGACTCTGGTACTTGCTGCCTTGTCCATCTTCCGTGGCCTTTCCAGTCAAGATGAAGGGAAGTGTGTGTATGGGCTGCAATGGGGGAACATGCTGGGTTTGGCTTTCTGAGAGGGACTGGGTATCTCTCAGAGCATCTCCTGCTTGATGGAGAACCTGTGGATATGCCTCAGCCTCCTTTCCTTCCAGCAGCCCCAGAGACCCCTTGGGGACTTTGCGTCTCCCATGACTGGGAGTAGATCCAGCATCTTCTCTCCGGAGCCTCCAGAAATGAGACTGTCTCCTCAACCAGAGTCCCCCAGGCGGCCACTGCGAAGGACACCATCAGCCAGTATGACTCATGTCTGGGAGCAGTGCTGTGGGGAGACACAGGGCTTGGGCCTCTCTGGCAACAGAGTTGGGGTTAGGGAGGGACCACCACTCTATCAGACTGCTGGTCCTCAGCCACATCCCTGGGCGTGGTGAGAGGACAGTGCATATAGGAGCTGGGGAGGGCTGAATGAAGCAGAGGGTGAGCTCAACCTTCGGAGCAGGGTCCATCATCCAGGACAAGGCCAGGCTTCCTGGCTGCCTGTGTGAGGGGGGAACCCACAGATGTGCAATTTTCAAGGCTTCTTGAACCATGAGGGCTGGTTCTTACTGGAGTTCCTATTTTAGTAAAGCACCTTCCCTCCTGCTACCAGATTAAATATTACCCTGTCCTACAAAACTCAGCTGGTTACCTCACATCTCACCTGCTTTTCCTTCCTGAAAAATTTCAGCTTAAAGTGTTAAAAAAAAAGGTGGAGGAGTGGGAGGCAGAGGAAAATGACCCAAACTCTCAGTTGCTCCAGCAGGATCAGGAAGAGGGCCATCAGACAGTCATTGTAGTAGGCAGTGCCTGTAGGCTAGATGTTTAGCCAGAGGACATAGTGCAAAGCAAGTCATTTCAGCTTGAGTTGGTTTTCTCCTGCAAGATGAATGTTTTACCCTTTCCCATGCTATGCCCTGCTCTCTGCCCACAGAGAAAGGCCATCTACTCCTCTAGGGTAATTACTTGATTGGGGTAGCATTGGTCCCTTTGAAGCAGCATAGGTCTTGCAGGAGGACGCTGGACTCCAGCCAGACCCCTCTGATGGGTCCTTGCAGGTTTGCTCCCTGCCGGCCGTACCTCCCGTTCAGGTTCCTTTGGCGAGGTCAACAGCAGCAGCGAAGGCAGGAGGAGGAGTGGTGCGGCGAGAGTTCAGGCTATCGTGCCCCACACAACGGGTGCCAACCGGACCCTGCTACGGTTTGACCCCGGGGATGTCATCACGGTGCTGATGCCAGATGCACAGAACGGCTGGCTGTATGGCAAGCTGGAGGGCTCGTCCACGTATGTGACTTTGGTGCTGTAAACTGGCCGGGTTCAGGCTTGTTGAGTCTGGAGCTGGGAGGCTTAAACCTGAAATTATCTCCCCCTCCCAGCATGGCCTGGGCACTGTGTCTCACCCACCATCTGAGGGGGACATTGCCATGTCGTGAGCTGTGGGCTGTGCCTAGCACGGGGGCTCTCCAAAATGAGGAGATATGGTGGGGCAGGGTGAGTGTGGATTTCTGTGGATGACCTGCTGAAAAAGCTCCAGGGACTTTGGGTGGAATGCAGTGACCCCCTCCTGGCTTGCATGACGGAGTGACTCCTGTCATGGGACTCAGCTCAGGGCCGTGAAACGCTGGAGTTACCTGAGAAGCACGGCTTTTCTCAGCCCACACCGCAACTGCCGCTGTACCCTCCAGCACAGACAGGGCATGGAAACTGCTGCACCCAGCGCTTACTGAATTACTCCCCATGGTGCTGCCAGCCAACACCTGTTTGCAAAGCCTGTCCTGTTCCACACAGCATCCCTGCAGGGAAGCTCACACTCAGATTCAAGATGAGCAAGAGCAGTGCCTTTCTTTTTGAGGGGTTTCTAGGATGGAGCTCCTTTGCCCTGGGAGAAGGGATTTCCACAGCTTCTTTGTGTGCTGTCCTTGGCAATCATGATCAGTCAGAGCCTCTCTGCCTGGATTGCACCAGCATTGCTCCCAGGAGCAGGGATTTTGCACAGCCTCTGAGATAGGCAAGTCCTGTTCCAAGCTCAAGGACTGTCTCGCAATAAACCTGAGCTCCACCTAGGGCTGAAAGATGTGCAGAAACCTTGTCACACGTGGTAGTGGCAGCAGCAGCTTGGTTGATGCGTGGGATGGGTATAGATCAGGAGTGCTGGGCAGCAGGATCTGAAGAACCACAAACTGTGTTTGCCTGGACCTCATTTGTCTGTTCCTGTACCCTAGATGTGGCTGGTTCCCCGAAGCTTATGTCAAGCCTCTGGAGGACGCAAGGGAGATGGAGGAGTCAGCCACCAGGTAACAGGAGAACAATTGTCCAGGCAGGAGCTGGAGTGGCTCCTGGTAGGTCACTAACACCAGTGGGGTACCTCTTTGGGGTGTGCCCCATGGAGAGCTGCAGTGCTCCCATGCTGGAGCATCTGCTGAGAGCCTCTCTGTGCCCTGAGATGTCACAGGCTTACCCTAGATGGCTCCCCTAACACATGCAATATCTTCTCGAAGGCGTTTGTGACTGGGCCAGTCCAAGCCCTGTGTATTTTCTGCAGAGACATCCCACAGATACATGTGGGTAGCACCTGGGCTGCTCCCTATTCCTTACTCTTTGACTCTTCACTGTCTTCTCCTCTTGCTCAGGTCTTTCCCATTGCGAAGCAGTCACAGTATGGATGACATCCTGGACCATCCCAGCACTCCTTCCTCTAGCAATTACTGGCCTGCTGCTGCCCAGCCTAGTCTGCCGAACCCACTTCCCCTCTCGGTGGGTGCCAGCAGTCACCAGAGTGGAGCAGCCACCCCGGTCAGTTCTGTCTCCAAGGTGAGTGCAGGAGGAATGACTGGTGTGTGTGTGTGTGTGTGTGTGTGTGTGTATAGGTGTGTGTGTAGTGAGCCACGTCTGTCTTTCATCCTCGAAGGCACACTTTTCCTGTATTGGCTTGTTGAGAAAGAATAACACCTTCCACATGTTGGTGTGTGACCTCTTCCCTCCCTGAGCTAAGGAGTCTTGTTCGCACTGGCATTTCTTACACAGTCTGTTTGCATGCCACCCCTGCTAGTCAGCCTGGTGCATGCAGATCCTCAGTGCTTGACTTCGCTCCCCCAAGGGACTGCTTTTCTGCCCCTGCCCTCCTCATTTCTCTCTCTTTTTGCTCACCAGGGACCCTTCAGTTCAGTCCTTTTCTCCATGACCTCCCAGCCTGATTTCTGGTGGCTCCAGGGCAGCACGTCTCTCTGCTAAGAGTAGGACCATGAAGTGATCAGGCTGGGCTGGGAGTGGATGACCAGCTAACAGAGATGCCATCCTCCTTCTCCCTTCAGAGAATGGAGAGGAGTTTCATAGGGCTCCTCTTCTAAATTCAAGCAAGGATTGGGTTAACGTCACAGCTGGGGTAGGGGAAAAGCTAGGGGCAAGGGCTGAGAGCAGACACATTTTGGAGAACCTTAGAATGAGTTGTGTCCAATCCATGGCTTATGGCTCCACTTACCACTGCTTTCAGCTGTGGGGAATTGACTGGTGAGGACAGACAAAGTTAAAGTTGGGAGGTGTTAAACATGAAGACCTGAGAGAGGGAAGGACAGTGGTGCCTGTGGGGGGTTTACTCAGTCTCATAGGAGGCTGGGAAACTTCATCTCTGGTGTGGTGGTTTAAGCCACTCAGCTAGCAGTGAACACCATGCAGCTGTTCGCTCACTGTCCTCCTCCCAGGGATGGAGGACAGAATTAAAAGGGTAAAGGGAAAAGGGACTTGTGGGTTGAGACAAGAACAATTTAATAACTAAAAGGGACTCGTGGGCTGAGACAAGAACAATTTAATAACTAAACTACAATAAAATTGAAAATAATTATGATAATGATGATAATAATAATAGTAGTAAAAATATACAAATATTCAAATGAATGATACGCTGTGAAACTGCTCACCACCCGATGACCAAGGCTCAGCCAGTTCCTGGCTAACAGTCCTGGAGCAGAGAATGTTCTGAAACCTCAGTCCTGGAAAAGAGAAGAGCCTGAGGGTCCGAGAGACCTAGAGCTGACCAGGAGAGAGGAAAAAAAAATTCAGAATAGGCCCTCATAATATCCTGGGTATGACATGCATGATATGGAATATACCGTTGGCCAGTCTGGGTCTCAAACCTAAACCTAAGGTCAAATCCTAAGTCAGTCATTGGGAGCTGTGCTCCCTCCTATCTTCTTCTGCACCTGCACACCAGCAAAGCATGAGAAGATGAAAAATCCTTGATTGTCCTGGCAATAACTATGAATATCACTGTGTTATCAGCCTTTTTCTCAGCACAAATCCAAAACATAGCCTCTTACTAGCTACTGTGAAGAAAATAAACTCTGTCACAGCCGAAACCAGGACATCTGGTCACTGGTTCCAGGCCAGTGTGAGGTTCCAAGTAACTGGATTACTCAAATGACTGAAAAATGTAACATTTAATTACTCTTTTTTTCCCTTCATGATGTGAACTGTGGTTTCAGGGGGCCTCGGGCTACACAACACAGAGAGGAACAGGCTCTTCAGCCTATCCCTCCCCAGGTCACTGGTTTCCATCCAGTCCTGGCTCTAAAGTGTAGGGATAGACCTGGGACCGAGCAATGAAGCACATGGAACATTTAGAATACCATAGCAGAGAAATTGAGTGTCATTAGAAATTTGGAAGACTCAGCCTTGCTCTAAACTTCTGCCCAAGACATTCTCCAGTTGAGCCAGCAGCAAATGGGTGCATGTTTGACTTCCCAGCTGGAACACAGATAGACACACATGGCTTTCTTGTCTGCTACCAGCTACAGAAACCAGTGTACTTTAGCAGGCCAGCTGTCACTAATCCATCATTATCTACTGGCCAAGAATAAGGGCCACAGGGCCTAGGTCCATCTTTCTCCATCAGGTTTGTCCACATTTAAACAGTATGTGGTGTAGGGTAGGGTGCAGCACTACAGCTCTTGAGTTCCCCATGGATGCAGGAAGCATGTGAAGGGACTGATGATAAATTCTTTGCCAGGGTGTGTGTGCAATGTGAGGGGGGCATCTCTGGCTGTGCTGGCAGGTTGAAATGTAGCTCAGGCTGTCATTGTTTGCTGTGTTCTTCAGGCGTGACACTTTGGGGAGCCGAAGCATCTCATTTCTGGGGAACAGGGAACCTGTGGTATATGGACACCCCCCCACCCCTGCCCCAGAATTCAAGGTTATCTGTAACGGTGAATTTGTGGGATTGTGCAAAGTTTGAATGAATAAGGATTCAGAGCCCTATTAACAGGACTTGGGCTCCTAACTCATTTAAGTCTTTTGTGAAATCTTCCTCTGTGTGTGCAGTGCTTCTTGCCCCACTTTTGTTTCACCATTCCCCTCCCCATCCCGGATCACTCATTACCTTTCTTTTCACTACAGAAATCAGGAGTATTTGAACATCCCCCCGAACTCTTCCCACGGTGAGTGAGGCGTGGAACTGCGCTCTGGAATCATCAGACAGGGGGCTTTATTACAATACTGTTATTATTTAATCTTTTGGATTATCAAATGTGGGATGAACAGGGTAATGTCTGGAGGAATGCAATGCACAACCCACCTTCCAGGACAGGAGATGGGCCCACAGAGGTGGCCCATTCTGGCTGACAGAGAAGGTTCTCTCCTACCTCTGGTAATACGAGGTAGGACCTGAACACCCTGAGCCAGACCTGCATGCTCCTTCTAATCCATTTTAGAAGAGCCACAATAGCAGCTTGCAGCCTGAGTGCAGAGCTACACGATTCGTGCAGCTCTGCCTGCTTGGAATGGGCTGAGGCATAAGGTACATGGCTTTTAACTTTGATGAGTCAGGTCTGTAGAGATGAGGTTTGCTGTAAATACCTGCTTTCCTTCCCCCTGCAGCTGGGTTGGTGTCTTCCTGTTTCTGGCATGGTGCTGTGGCCTCTTTCTGCTCCCCGACTCCTTGCTTGGAGGGTCAAGGGCCACACGTGTAGAGTGTTACCACAAGGGACTAGTGTCCCTTCTTCATCCTATGGAAGAGGGAGGGTGAGAAGCCCTGAGGAGAGCCCAAGGGGAACCATGTGGGAACCTGCATCAGGGTCTGTTAAGGAGGGAGAAAACATACTCAGCAGACAGCTTTGCCACACTCTCCTCCTTGGCATGGAAGTGGCTGTCCGGCAGGACTAAATAGCCTTTGCTTGATCAGTGGGACCCCTGCATGGTCTTTGCAGATTTTCTCATGGTTGCCTGTTTCCTTTCCCATTCCAGAGGTACCAACCCTTTTGCCACAGTCAAGCTGCGTCCCACAGTCACCAATGACCGCTCAGCACCCATCATCCGATGAAGCAGGGCTGCAGACACCTGAGAATTCAGCAGGGAAGGGGGAGGCATACAAGTGACGGGCCGTGACCCTCAGCTGGGAAGCAACCTAGTGCTACCACTCATGGACTAACCTCTCTTCTCCCCTCCCTTTCCTCTGGGTCATGGGGCTCTGTTTTGCCTGGATGTCTGGCATGCTTTAGCCAGCAGCAGATCACCACGACTCTTTTTGTATTGCACCCCCACACCCCCTCCCTGTGTGATGTTACTGTACTTGAGTGGGAGAAGTCTGGTGTTACTGGTGCTGGTGGCCTGAGAGGGGGGATGCTGCTGGTCTGGGAGGTGGAGGGACGGATGGGTACGGTCATCTGCAGCATGGGGCAGTGCTAGCAGGACGAGGAAGCCGAGGCTTTGCTAGCCCTGCTGGGGGCAGAGAAGGACACTTGCCGAACAGTCCCTTTGCTACTAGGAGAATGAACCCCAAAAGGAAGAGGCCAGAAGAAGGCTTCCAGCAACACGCTCAGGCTGAGAGAGTCTGCAGCACAGAGCAGCAGAGCTCTCTGCTCTTGGCCCCTTTGTCAACTGTGTCCATTTGCAGCAGCATCTGCCCCTTCTCACCCCTGGTGCAGCCCCTTCCCTTGCTGGGCAGCCCTGGGTCAAGGCGGGGGCAGGTGACAGCACCCAGCACCGCTGCCCGGCTCCTTTGCCTATTGTCCTGTGGAAAAGATTTGTTGGTTTTTGTTTTTTTTCTT
Organism: Pterocles gutturalis; assembly: GCF_000699245.1. Lineage (NCBI taxonomy): Eukaryota > Metazoa > Chordata > Aves > Pterocliformes > Pteroclidae > Pterocles > Pterocles gutturalis. The sequence continues at coordinate 29,360 of NW_010098493.1, forward strand.
AAATAAAATGGAGAAGGTCACTTCCATAGCCATCCCAGTGGCCGGGACATCACTTGGGTCAGTGGATGCAGGGGGGAGGGGGACGTGGGATCCCTGCCAGCACTGGGGCCGTGATGGCTGCCCATGGTTGGGGCATCGAATGTTGCAGTTCTGTGGCTCTGGTGAGGGGAACCGCTAGCCCAGGAGGGCACCAGGAGGGCTGCAGGATCCACTGCCAGCTACCTGCCCAGCCCCCCAGCTGTCCTGAAAAAAAGGTCCCCGCTTCCCAGCCGCCATGCACAGGCAGGCCACGGCCATCTTCTCCTCACCCAGGCTGCGAGTCCCAGGGGTGCCCCGGGATGGCTCAGTGTGGGACCTGTAGGGGCCTGTGGGGGCCCTGCCAGCCTGGCCCCACCGTCGGGGGCCAAAGGGAGAGGCGGCGAGGGAGGGAGCATGAGCATCAGCCAAGGCTTTAGCCGATTAGCCTTATTAATAGAAATTAAACCCTGGCTGCGAGTGCTGCAAAGCCCCTGCAGGCCCCCCCACCCTGCTACCAGGAAGGCACAGCAGTGGGGGCTCAGGGGCTTCAGGGGTTTACAGCCT
>NW_010098493.1:30580-36144 GCF_000699245.1 Pterocles gutturalis
AAGTGGAGAGAAGTGCTTTCTGCCCGCTCAGCACCCGCCGGTCTCTGCCGACCCGAAACCATAAGCAGCTGCTGACCCATATCCACGCCACAAGCGCCCTGGGGCACTACCTGCACCCGCGGGAGGCAAGGGGGTCCCCTGCACAGGGCATCCCCCCGGATTGGCCACAGCTGGCTTTGCTGGGCAGCATCGGAGCAGGAGGAAAGCAGGCTGAGAGGGGGATTAGCTCTCTCAGGAGGGCGTAGTTGCCCCAAAGGAAGGTGTGGGGCACAAGAGACCACTCGACAGGCGCCGGATTCCTCCAGGCATCGCCTCGTGCCCGGCTGACAGCATGCCTACCATGGAGCAAAGAGCCAGCAGGACCATCTAACTGGGCACCCTCATCCAGAGCCAGGAAGTGCCAGCCAGAGGGAGAAGGGAGCTCTGCGGACGGGTCCGCTTGGCCCTCAGAGGCTCAGCCCGTGCTTGGGAGGTCATCTCTTCATTGCACAGGTCAGTGGCATGGAGGGGTGCTTGCATCCTGGCACAGGCTGCTGACGGGACAGCTCATCCCAAGCCTGCACTCATTTGATTCTCTAACAGATGCTTTCCCAGGGTGTTTTCTGTGGGCTGGGGAGGCTAGTGGCATGAATTGTGGCCTTTGCATTTAATAAACAGACGCACAACCCCCCCCCCCCACACATACTGTACGGAGGCACAAGGAGCCATCCTGTCATTCCTGTGGACCCTCCTGGAGGCAGCTTGCCTGGCACAGCAAGGCTTTGCTGGGCTTTGTCCAGCACTGACTGCTCTGTGTGCATCCAGGGACTGGACCTGCTGCAGCCTTCGCCCTCCCAGCCTGAGCTGGTGACTTCTGGTATCAGCACAAGTCTTTTCCTGGCATCCCCCTATAGCTAGCTCTGTGGCAGTGCCTGCTCTGGCCCACCTGCATGTGATGCACGGGGAAGGGCAGGTGCCCATGCTGATGAGCTTTTAGGTGCATGTGAACTTACCCATGGTATTTTTACCTGTGAATAAAGCTCCTTAACTGAGGAGAAAATAACAGCAAGCTGTAGAGTGCGCAAAGGCAGGTACAGGGAACACGGTGTGACCACTGTGTGCAGCTGTGAGAAGAGCCAGCATATGCGCCGTGGTGTTAGGAACAAGGCAGCTCTGAACTACCTGGCTCAGAGCTGGGATAAATCTCCAGCACAGCTATAGCATATGCTATATAGTATATTGGCTTTGTAGGTATCTCCCCAGGTGAGCTCCTCTGGTGCACCTCATCTTTTTCAGCCAACATCTAGCTGCAGGCATGTAAAAGCCCCTTCATGCCTTGCTGTACAGTTGTGTTGCACCGAGCAAGTGGCTTCTGCAAAGGCATCCATCCAGCTCCAGACTCAAACAGTACTGATGGATATTTGTCTAACACACTTTTGAAAATCAGATGCCATTGACTCATCATTGACAGGCGATGCTACCAAAATCTCTGAAGAGCATGCCACAGATGAACAAATATTTTCTTGCTAGGAAGCTGGGGGAAAAAAAAAGATGAATTGCAATGGTTTGATTGATTAATTTGATTTGTGGTGCAGGACAAGATCAAGAAGAGTGAGGCTGGGAGAGGGGCTTGGATAAAAAGGCTTAGGGTATGTTTTGTGTCAGTCGCTCTTATTTGAGGTAGTTATTTGCAGCAGATGGTGCAGTGGTGGAGCACCCAGCACTGATCAAGAAGTTGTTGGGCTTTTGTAGCAGGTCACTTTTTATACAGCTGTACCTAACTTGTCAGTCAGGTGGAGCTGGGAGAGGAGCAGCAGGTGGGTAACGGCAGAAGCTGAGTGAGAGTGGTCAGTCTGGCTGTCCTAGTCCCAGTGATCCAGATAACACCAGGAAGGGTGTGAGGAGGAAGATATGGGTGTCTGGAGAGTGCATGAAGAATCTTTGCTTCCTTGTAATTACTTTTTGCCGCAAAAATGTCTTTATAGCACCCTGTTCTCAATTCATGACTCTGCCCTTTGCCACAATCTCTGAGACCTGGGCTCGGGGGGAAGAGACCGGAGCAGCCTGCACCGGCCTCTGTGGTTCAGCCTGAGAGTTGTTAGGATATGGCCATCCCGAAGAAGAGCTGCCCAATGCACACTCAGAGCCACATCCTGCTCCCCTTTTTCATGGCTGATGGGGTCCTGAAAACTGGGGGATCTCTGCTGCAGGGACCTGAGGCAGACGCTTGGGTGCTGCCATGAACAAACCCTCAAGAGTTTTCAGGAGCAACGGTTCCCAGGGGAAGGGAAGGAGGAAGACCACTGTGTGTGGCTGGTGACTCCAATCCCACCCTTCACTTCACAGGTCAACCTTGGCATGGGCACCTGACTAAAACCAACCAGCCAAGGCCTTTTTGTGCCTCCTCACATCGATGCATCGATGCAGGTGCCATGTCCCTTGCAGAGGGATCCAGAACTGGCCTAGTTGTCTTGTCTTGCACGTCCCTCCTCCAGCATCCCCTAAACTATGGTTTCAGACCCCTCTCAGAGTACTTCCGAGCCCTGTTTCCAGTATTGGCTCTGCACACTGAACCTCCTGCATCCTGAGAAAGACCAGTCATCCTCCTTTTCTGCAAAATTCAGGGGTGTCACAGGGTAGGACCACCTCTTGCCAAGCAAGGGCCCTTTACCTGGACTCTGCCCCAGCCTGTGCCATCTGTGCTTTTGCCTAAAGGATTCATGCTTGTTTAACCTGCAGAGCAACAGTACTGCTATGGGTATCAGGGCAAGTCATTCCTATTGCTTGGAGGAGACTGAGAAGAGTCTACCTTGAGAAACACACCCAGATCTAAAGCTCCCAGGTGCCAGCCCTGTGTGTACTGTCTATAGGAGTGTCCTCGTCCCCTTGGCATTGTCCAGTCAGTATGTGACTGCTGGCATTTCCCACGACTGTCAGTGCCAAGGGATGAGGATATTTCCACCATCTTGTAGTCCTTCAGCCAAGGGAACTGGGAGGAGAAGGAACCCACATTGGGGTGTACTGCCAGCAGGATGGTGATAGGGGAAACTGGACCTGGCAAAGCCCAGCTCAGGCATGGAGAAAGCCCGTCTGCTTTCCAACACCTGTCTGATGCTACTTAGGAGCATTTATAATCAAAGGCCAAGGATGTTTTTGCTTACAGGTGTGAAAATAAGCCTGGCTGACCAAGAAACGGAGGCCAGTGGTGCTAGAAGGGATATGAGGGACCTGGTGCCTAGGGGAGAAATGAGAAAAACATACCCACAGCAGCCAACTGGAGCAAAATTCCTGGGCAGCTTAACAGCCCCAAGAGCTACTCACAAGACATCCCCTCTAATTCCCTCCTTCTCCCCCCTTAGGCTTTGTTCCAGCCCCTCTGTGTAGGTACAGAGCCCTAATCTCTCTGGCATGCAAATAACCACCACCACCGGTTTGCCTGTGGTCTCCCCCTTCACCTGTTTCCCAAATCTGGCCCCCCACAGTGGGGAAGGGAGGGCGAGGGAGAAGGATGTGCACAAAGGCCTCCCAGAGGAAAGCACAGTGGGGTTAATGGACCTCCTGTGCCCCACTGCTGGAGGCGCTGGTAGCAGGGCAGGTCCTGGAAGGCTCCCAGCTGGAGCAGACTGGGAGGGGAGAGGTTCAAAGGAAGATCTTGGGAGCTGAGTGGGGCTCATGTTGCTGTTCTGTCACCTCGCACCAGTCTGCAGGCAAGGCTGGATATGGAGCAAGTTGGGTGCTGCAGATCCTGATGCCCTACCACATCAGATGCAGCTGTTGCCCTACCTCCTCCTGTTCTGCCTTTCCCCTCCCAGGCTAGACGATGGGGAGTGCTGACCCAGAGGAAGGGCGGCTCCCACCTCCTGTGAAGCCCCCAGATGGTGGCTGGGGCTGGATTGTGCTCCTCGGCTGCTTTGTGATCACTGGCTTCTCCTATGCCTTCCCAAAAGCCGTCAGTGTCTACTTCAAGGAGCTCATGAAAGATTTCCACGTGGGCTACAGTGACACAGCCTGGATCTCCTCCATCATGCTGGCCATGCTCTACGGGACAGGTGATGCTTGGATATTCTTCCCCCTCCCCAACTTGTGCCTTCCCCTGCCCTGCTAAGGGCGCAAACCGTGTCCCCATGGGCTCTCCACATGCTCACTGTCCTGGTCATGAACCAACATGCAAAATACAATTGTCTCACCACTTTTCTTCTAGAAGTGTGCTGCATTTCATATCCCTGTTTCTTCTGCCCCAGGACACCTTGGAGGGTCACCCTGCCTGCCTCTCAGACAGTTGACACAGGGTTTGGTCCCATTGCTGAATTGCTGCCCCTATCACACCAAGCCCTTATTGTTCCCAGGGAGCAGGGGGCTGAAGGCAGGGCAAAGCAGAGGTCTCCACACTGCAACCTCTCTCTCTTGGCTGGGCCAAATGTATCTAAGCATCCAAGCAGTGATCTCCGTCATTAGTGTTTCATCTTCCCCAAGTACCCTGCTTGGGCTTGCTGCCCCTTCCCACTTGTCCTGCCTCCTTTTGGTCTCCCACTCTGTCTCCTCTGCTTCCTCCCAGGACCAGTATGCAGCATCATGGTGAACCAGTTTGGCTGCCGGCCTGTGATGCTCATCGGTGGGCTGCTGGCTTCCTCTGGGATGATCCTGGCATCTTTTACCACCAATATCATCGAGCTTTATCTGACAGCTGGTGTGCTGACAGGTGAGAGCCTCAGGATTTGGGGGGGGGCAGGCAACACAGACTTACCTGGGGAAGAGCCAAGACCATGTTGTATCGCCCTGTAGCATCGCCATGTCTAGCATCAGATCTCCCTTCCCCTATTCACTCTCTCTCACAGAAGGCATCTAGTACTCAATGTTGCACCTGTGGGAGATGCATCTGCTGGATTTAAAAATACGGGGCTTGTAGTTGAGGGGAGAGGGACAGAAGAAACTTGTGATGCTCAGTGATCATAGCAACTGGAGTGGCATCAGTATGTAGTGGTAGGGGAGAGAGGCAAAGTTCCTGTTTAAAGCACAGGTCTTGTCTAAACATGGCCACAGTTACCTGATTCAAATACACTTCGGGTAGAGAGGCTGTTTTAGTCCATCTTCTCCAGGGGCAACCCACCACCATGAAGGAGCAGAAGCTTGTGAGGAACACATGAATCTCATAATGGGACTTCAGGACTAGGATAGTTTGAGGGGAGTTTTCAGCTTCTTGCCAATCAAATCTCATGTTCTTGCACTCTCTGTCTCCCTCCTGGCTCTCACCCTCATGTAGGCCTGGGTATGGCGTTGAACTTCCAGCCCTCACTAATCATGCTTGGCACCTACTTTGACAAGCGTCGGCCTCTTGCCAATGGACTGGCTGCGGCTGGGAGCCCTGTCTTCCTTTCCTCCCTCTCTCCACTGGGTCAAGTGCTGCTGGAGAAGTTTGGTTGGCGAGGAGGGTTCCTTATCATGGGAGGCCTTCTGCTTAACTGCTGCACTTGTGGGGCAGTCATGAGACCCCTGGATATGGGCATGAAGCGGAAGAAGGAGAAAGCTCAGGACAAATATGAAGCCAAGGAGATGCTGCCCATAGGAGGGAAATCAGAGGAGGGAAA
>NW_010098493.1:36175-38816 GCF_000699245.1 Pterocles gutturalis
CACTGATGGAACCAAGAAAGCCAAGAAAGCCAAGAAGAAGCCCAAGAAAGGAAAGAAGCTTCTGGATTTTAGTATCTTTTCCAACCGAGGGTTTATCATTTATACTATTTCAAAGTTCATCCTGGTCTTGGGTCTCTTTGTGCCCCCCATATTGCTGGTTAACTATGCCAAGGACACAGGCGTACCAGACACAGAAGCTGCATTCTTGCTCTCCATCATTGGCTTCATAGACATCTTTGCCCGCCCAGCCTGCGGCATGGTGGCAGGGTTGAAGTGGGTCCGCCCTCATGTTGCGTACCTGTTCAGCTTCTCTATGCTCTTCAATGGTTTGACAGACATCTGCAGTGCCAGGGCTAGCAATTACACGGGGCTGGTCATCTTCTGCGTCTTTTTTGGCATCTCTTACGGCATGGTGGGGGCACTGCAGTTCGAGGTGCTGATGGCCATCGTTGGCTCCCAGAAGTTCTCCAGCGCCATCGGGCTGGTCCTACTTATTGAGGCTTTTGCTGTGCTCATTGGTCCACCCTCTGCAGGTAGGTCTCTTGCTGCAAAACACAGGTGATTCATTTGGCTGCCATTCCACAATATCACAGGTGCTGGGCATGGGCACAGTCCTGGAAGAAAGACCCTATATCTCAACTTCAAATTTCCACTGGAAACTGAGATCTGAAGTGAGAGCTCCCAGTCTCACGCCATGCACCATGACACTGAATCTGAGCAGGGGCAGAAGATGGCAAGTGGTAGTTCTCTCTCTGCTTTGCTCAGAGACCTGAGTGATGGCAGGCATACAGAGCTACCCAGAGTGGCATGACTTCCAGTGTCCCTCAGTCCTGATCAGTGGCACTTCGGTCTCATTCATGCCGGGATCCAGGTCTCTGCCTTCACTGTGAATGTTGCATAAAATCACGTTATGGGTAGGGTCAGGCACATGCTGCAGACAAACCTTTGAGAGTACAGGGTCTTTCAAGTTCTTGGTGTCCATGGCCCTTTGATTGGTGCTGTAAATAATTATCTCAATTTGTGTTGGCCATAATCCCAAAACACAGGCATTTTGGTATCAATCAAGTCAGAACAGTTTGCAGAGCCACCTAAGGCATTTGCTGTTACATTTTTTTAAGAGGATTAAGATGGTGACAGTTTCTCAACCAGTCTAGTCTAGGCCACAGTCCCTGGTAAGGTCCACGCCCCACAAATAGCCCATAAACAAGCTGTTGAATGGGGAGAGACCCTTCACCCAAGAGGTTGGTGTAGGTTACTGGTAAGTGTCTGATTGGGTCCGAGAAGGCCAGATGATGCCAAAGGTGTATTTCCAAATGAAGTGCAGTTCCCTGCATGTGTGATTTATGAGGAAGGGTCAGAGACAAGTCCTCAGGCAGGGACCGCTCTGTTGCTTCCTGCAGTCCCTGCCTTCAGCTGCAACATGTGGGCTAAAGCCCATCAGCGAAGACCTCTGTGTGAATGATCTTATCCCTAGCACATACCACCAGTTATGAGCAAAACTCACCCTCAGCAACTCCACCCAGCTCTCATGTAAAAACTGGTGGCCAAGAGAAGACTCTCTTGATGCTAACAATAATTCATGTCCCATCTTATAAGCTGTGGGGCAGTCAGCAGTTCCAGGCCAGAGAGGGTCAAGAAATACGTGTCTCAGAGGCAGCTGCAGAGAGATCATGAGGGGAAAGAGGGATTTAACAGCGCCTTGCTCCAAGAAGCAAGGCACACCAGCGGGTAGTGATGGGGGACATCCCTTAGCCCTCCTGCCTTAGTTCAGCTGTGCCTCGGTACTGTGTGCATGCCCAACGGGATGCAGACAGTGCAGGGTCACCAAAATGTTGGGGGAACCCAGTCATGGTTCCCACCTTTCTCCCAGGGAGAGCCGCTGCTGCAGGACCCCCTCTGCTACAGGAAGCTTGAGTGTGCTGGCAAACCTGATGGCTCGGACTCGGGAGAGCAGTGCTCGGTTGGAAGAAGGGGGGTTGAACAAAGTGGCTTTGTTTGGTGTAATCCTCCTGAGCTGCTTCCTGGTCCATGGGGCTGAGGCGGTTTGGCACAGGATAAGCTGCACACACACATGCACACACGCAGGCTCCTCGCTCGCTGTCCGGCTTGGGTAAACAGGGGCACGTTCACCTGGGGAGGAATTCACCACGTGCCTCCCATGGCTGTGCCGGGAGGCACCTCAGCTTGCCCTGGGGCTGGTTTCAGGCTCTGCACCATAGCACAGCAGGGACCAGCATGAAGCCTCTGGTCACCATGACCCCATCCTGACTGCAGCAGGGCAGCTGCTCAGGCTCCCCAGCACCAAGGACTGTGAATCCTCCCTCTATTTCCAGCCCCAGTGCATTCAGAAGGTACATTGAGAACCTCTCTTTGGCAGATAAATCACCAAGTGTGGGCCAACAAAAGGGATTTCTCTGCTAAAGAGATGTCTTCTCCCCCTCTGAATGTTTTCCTGACATGATAGCTTAAGAAACAACAATGCTTCTCAAATTTTGTTTCTCTTCTGAGACTGGACAAGCCAAGTCCTCAGAAGTTTGTCTCACCTTGGTAAGAAGATGGCCTACCACAAGACCATAGCATCAACGTATGACAATTATTTAACCTTGTCCAAAGATGGGAAAACACCAACATCGCACTCTTT
>NW_010098493.1:38847-53383 GCF_000699245.1 Pterocles gutturalis
TGTGTCTCTTGCCCAGGGTAATTTTTAGATATTCAAGCTTCTTGCGCTTCCCTTGAGAAATGGGTCCTCAGCCACACGCAGGCGCTGCCCGCCTGTACTGTGCTGTCTGTGCAGGAGTGTGTAGGCTGAAGCTAACTGTCTCATTTCTTCTCCAACCATCAGGCCGTTTGGTCGATGCTCTCAAGAACTACGAGGTCATCTTCTACTTGGCGGGCTCAGAGGTGGTGCTTTCCGCTCTCTTCCTGGCCATGGCCACCTACTGCTGCCTGAACCGAGGGAAAAAGAAGGAACCTCCTCCAGAACAGAACCCATCTGCGGGCGGTGGGAGCGACACCGAGGAAGCAGAGTCCGACGTGCAGGAAGCTGAGGAGCACAGCAGTGACAACCATCAGCTGGCCCACAGCACCGACAACGCTGTGGTGGTGGCCAGTGAGGAGGCTAATCACGTGGCAGAGGAGCAGAGCGGGGAGGGAGGAGAGTGTCCCAAAGGGGACAGGGATGTATTGGCACGAGATGGCTGCAACACTGACCAGATGGTGGAGAGGGACAGTTTTTAGCCAGGGCAGAGGAACAGGGATGTATATAACTGGCCTTGTTTGCATGCACGTCAGTATGGGAGGGTAGGTAGGATATGGGGTGGAGAAAGTTGAGACAAAAGCAGATGTAAGAAGAGGGAGAGGTATAAGAATAGCTGGTCCTTATGTACATATGTCCACATACCTACCCAGTGATACATCTACTTGCATCCTGCACCCATGCTGGTATAACACAGGCTCATAGCAGTCCAAACACCGAAAAAGAAAAAAAAAATCTTCTCACTTCCACGCCAGCCCTGGTCTTTTGAAGAGGCTGCCAAGGACTCTCCTTTTCCTTCTGCATTGTCACAACACAGAACACAAACAATTAGAGACTCTTTGTAATCAGATCTGTTATGCTTTGGTCTGGTGTCAGTGTTTCCTCCACTCCACTTCCGTGGTCAGGATAGCACCAGGCGAGCTGGCAGTAGGTTTAGGAGGTGGTGTAATTCATAGCTGTCATCTGGGCCACCTCCAGGTGCAGCCGGTATGGGGGTAGACACTGTGTTCCCTCCAATACCTCCCTCGGGCACTACCAAACTAGTGCGACACTGGCTCCCACCACCTCCGTCTGGAGCATCTTTTGTGGAGGGTAAAGCCAGGGCAGTGACACATGATGCTGCTGCTGCTGAGGTACAAGAAGACAACATCTAAAAAAGACTAATACCATTAGGTGAGCAGCCATGAAACGGAACCTCACTGACAGGAATAGCAGCAAGTCAGCTTTATCCAGGCTGAAGTGAGTCCTGTTGACATGTGAAGGGAACAACTTAGCCCTGTGGGGGTGGGGGGTTTTGGGGCAGGTAAATAACCATGTCCCAAGCGATTATCCACTCAGCAAAAAAAAGTGTGCATGTTTTCCTTTTAAATAGAGAAAACCCCCTTACGTAAAGGAATCAAAGGTAAGGCAGAAGGACGAACCACACCCCCTGGGTGCCACTAATGAGGGTGCTGGAGCACGTGGTAAGGAAGGCATGACCCTCTCACCCCCGCTGCAGTAGTGGATTTCTAGATTGAGAGAGGACAACCTTCTGTGGCATGCTTAAACCGCTCCTAATCTGCTTTAGGATTGGATCTTTTATAAACACCCCTGGCCAAAGCCCTTTCTTCCGGTTTCCTGCACTGCTTCACCTCAGAGGCCCCGGGGGAACCTATGACTATAGCAAGGGATCAAAAACTAAGCAGAGGGCCACAAGGAAGGCAGCTCATGAGACCATCAAAATAGGTGTTTCATTCCAGACCGGATTGACTACAAATTAATGGGTCATGGGCAAAGCCTGCAGGACCCATAAAGCCATTTAAACCCAGCAGGGGAGCTTGGACATGAAAGAGAAGTTCATTCTTTATGCTCCCAAGCAAAGAGCAGTAAATGAGCAAAACAGCTGCTGAAGAAAGTCAGTTTAAGAGACACAGGAACTGGAAACTGAGGGGGGGAGAAGGTAAACCCCATGGGGTTGTGTCTGGTCCCACAAGTGGCTGACAACAGTGTTGTTAGCTCTGACAGTGAGCCAGTTAGAGTGGTGACTTTGGGCTTTTTCCTATTCAAACCCCCTTACAAACATCTCAAGTCAGACCAAGCACCATGAAACACCCCAGATCCACAGCTCTGGGAGAACAAGCAGCAGCAGCAAGGGTGGTGGAGCCTTACAGGCATTCATTCACTGCTCTGCAAGCTCGTCCTCCCCTCCCCACAAGGTAAGATCACTATTTCTGCTCTGCTAGACCAAGCTGCTCTGCAGCTCTTTACCCAGGAAACCCAAACCCCTCTCCCCCAGGATGGGTTTTATTCACCAATACCTCCTCAAAGAAGCAGCCCACAACTCCCCAGAGGTCCAGGGTCCACAGCGTGAAAACAACTGCCCTTGTCAGCACCAGGCAGGTCACCAGAACAAGGTCCCTTCTGTTTCCTTGTCACCAGTCATTTCCCACTAAGCCTCCCCCTCTTAAATCTTTTCACAAAAGCACATAAAAGCCCTTTGGGTACAAGATCTCGCTACAGATGGTGCTGTAAGATACCCAGGCCTCTTCCTTCCCCTCCACCAGTCAGGTCTCAAAAAATCACTGTTACACTGCCTTCCACTTTGCTTGTTGGCTTATTTTCTGTTTCTCTTAACTGCTCCATATTTTGGCACAACAAACAGCTCTGAAAGAGGACCAGGGTCTTAAGCATCAGCTCAGACTTGTGATGCAACAGCTGAGCTCTGTGGAGAAGCTGGCCCTGGAGGGGTGCAAAGATGCCACCTGGCTGGACTGAGGCAATGGGTGGCTTCATAAAGCTGGTGTTCCCCTGGGAAGCCAAGATGCAGAGAAGCTGATATTACATAGAGGACTGGCCTTGCTGCAGCATTTATAAGCCTCCTTCCCTGGAAATATGTGCTGCAGTAACAACTGCCTCTTGGCACAGAGCTTATCTACCAGTATGGACAAGAAAATAATGGCTAGCACATGACACTCCTTCCTATCGTTCTATTTTAAGATTAAAATCAATGGAGTATGAGCAAAAAAAAAATCACTAAAGAAAACCCATGAAGGACAGGAAACAAAATGTCATATTTCTCTTTACTAGACACAACAGTCAGTACATCAAAGTCTTTTTAAATCTTCCAGAGCAGCATGACCATGGATGGCTTTCTTCCAGGCACCCACACAGATGATGAAGCTCCAAAAACAAATCAAAGAGAAAAAAACAAAACAGACATCTTGATAATAAATTAATGCCCTTAAATAGCTTCTCTCACTGCCACTAGAATGTAACCACTGAGAAGTCAAAACCCTTGCCTCTGAGAAGCACACCACTCCTGGCAGTTGAGCTGCCCACTAAAAGAGAAAGTGCCATCTGCATCTGGGATCAGCCAACAAGGATGGAGGAGAAAAGGAAGAAAGAAGCAGCTTCACTTACGTTGGTTTTCCTTTTTCCCCTTCCCTTGTTCTGGGGATTGGGATAATAGCTACTGCTTCTTGCTGGCCCAGGGGCAGCATAAAATGGGTGTACAGAGAGGAGAGCAGGGGGTGGCATGCCATTCACACTTTGCACTAAAAAAACCTCAAAGCCCTTCCCTACAGGCCACGTCTTCCTCTCTTCACAAGGCTTCCTGTCTCTTTAGTTTAACGATGGGATAGCTCATTTGCAGTTCTAAGGTGGCTCCTCCTGGCACCTGCGCAAGGAAAGAACGTGCAGGACTGCCTGCACATCCTCAGGAAGTACATCTGGTTACTGTCCCTTGCAAGGTGCCTAAGAGAAAACGATGTAAAGGAAATTTGTGTGGCTTTGCTGTTATCCCCAGGAACCTGTCTGCCTCAAACAAGCATGTTCACCTCAGCATCTCTGCCGACCAGGGGGGCTCCTTCCCACAGGGAAGGTCAGAGCAACATCCTGCAGGATTCTAGCCCTGAGGTGTAGCTAAGGAGTGTGCAGACAGTGCCAGCTGTGCAGCAGCTCAGGAACTATGCAGAGGATGGCAGTCAGAGGAAGAGACTTCCATGTCTTTGCAGCAGGGCTGCAGCAACTCAGCATGCCAGGCAGCTACTTCATCAACCCCTGCTTTGAGAGCTTCCCCAAGCCCCTTGAATGGGGCGGGTGACCAGACCACATGTACCACCACCAGTTCTAGGTATCACCTTGGACTTGTCCTATGTCTTAAGAAGAGTAGCGCAGAGAGCTGGGAGTGGTGAGAGTGATCATCCTACAAAAATTGGTCCTGCAGCCCATGGGGACAGATGAAAGAGACAGAGGAAGTTTAAAACAGGCCTGAGAATGAGAAGCTTGAAGACAGTGAGCAGTGGGGTGAAGAAAACAATGCTGGTGCTAACACTTTCCCATAGCACAAGGGGAGGACAGCAGGGGCTGTTCTTGCCTCTGTAACCATCTCCGGATGTTTAACTGGTTTCCATGTGTGAGAGGGGAGTGGTGCACCCACACCCTCAGCAGCATCCTGCCTGCCCAGAGTCACACAGCAGTGTGGTAGGAGATTTTCCTCCCCACACCTCAGTACCCAAGTTGGGCAGCAGAAGTCTCTGGAGGAAAAAAGGAATATCCACGCAAACACGCAAGGGAAGAGAGAGGAAAGCAGAGGTTGGTCCCTGTCCAACCAGCTACCTCCACCCAAAGCAGAGGAGGAATCCCAGGCTGGACATACACAGAAATCACAGAGGATGAATCGCCATGTGAAATACATGTTTTTATAACAGTCTGCAAAGTCTTTCCTCTGGCCACGCCAGCACACTCAGGCATCATCAATGAGCTTTTCACCATTTGCGTCCTCCTTCCCACTACCTTCTCTCTCGCTTCCTCCTTCTTCTTCTTCTGTCCCATCTGTGTACGTGTCCTTCTGCCCATAGTTGAGAGTAGTGCGGGCAAGGTCCACCTCAATCGGAAAGACATCCGCATCTCGGAGCACAGCATAGCAGTCGTCATAGTACTTGGACATGGTGGAGACAAAACGCTGGAGCTGGAACACGATGTCTTGCACTGTAGTGGAGACAAGTGGGGAACAAATCAGGCGAAAACCCCCTTCCTAGAGTCTGAAGACTGTGATCAAGCCTCCCTTGCCAGCATTAGACAGTCTCCTGCTCATTAACCCCTTTTGGCTCCTGAGGGTGGACGCCTTGGGCACAGCCACAAAAGGGTTCTTCAGCAAAGACTTCTGAGCTGAGACAAATGGGGAGCATGAAGGCCAAAGCCACGTCTGCCTGACCCCTGCAGGCACTGGACACAGCAGCAGTACTCACCGTGTTTCTGGTCCAGGAGCTCTATTTTCTCTAGCACGTCCTTCCTCATCTTGGCAAACCGTGTGCGAGCCTCCTGCCTGCAACGTAGGATAAGGCGGTATTCATAGTTCCCAGTGCTGACCCGGTAGAGGGGTTCACCCAGAGCCTGCCAAAAACACAGCAGCATTTTAGACTCCCACAGCAGTGCCTGTACACACAGTTTGCCTACTGATGTGGACTCACAATGACCTTGGGTTACTACAGCCCTCTCAAGCTCACTGGAACTGCAGTCAGGAAGCAGGAAACATGAGGAACGCTGAGCCATGTCAATGACTGGCAGTCAGTGGGGCCATTTTGAAGGCCAAATGCACACCAACCATGGTAAACAAAAGCATCACTACTAAGCAAAGTCAAAAGGACAGGCACCTTTCAACACAGCACTGAGAAGTGGAATGGCTTCTAATCTGAACTACTATGACAGGTACTACGAACAAACAAGTCTAGGGTCTGAGAGATATATTAATTTATATCAATCACACAAAAAGTTCTGCCCTCCTCTGCAAGCTTCACCCTATATTGATTGCATAACATATTATATATCTGCACAGGGAACCCTGTGGTATCTACAACCATCCAGACACAACACTGGAAACCAGTAGGGATGGACCTATACATTGTCTCACAAAATAGCTTTGAGAGAAAGGGCTTAGGTCTGTCAGCAAAACAGCATTCTCCTCTTGCACCTGTAAACATAACATATATAAAAATCCCTGTTACTGACTATGTCTTGGTAATGCACGCTGCATGTGCCAAAACCCAAAGATGTTACTCCTCTGCTGGGGAAGACTGGGATCCTTTCCTTCCCATGTAGCAGGAAAGATATAATTAAATGTTGCCTTAGGAAAGTTTCAGTCCTTCCTGGCACCATGAACTAGGCACTCAAGAAATTAAAATCCCTGCTCTGAGATCAATACCTCTGATAAAAGCTCACTTTTATGCAGGGAAATTCAGCATGCAGGGGACACTACTAACCACAGCAGTTCAGGATTACAATTGTAAAACCCTAAAACAGATAGGAAACTGTCATGGGACAAAGCTACCAGGTTTTTTCTTTAAACTCTTCTGATTTTAAACTACTTATTTTTACCAAAAAACCCTACTGTTAAGAGAGATCCTTTAATTAGTTTTCCTCAACTACAAATGCAGCTTTCACATGCGTTTTTCTAGAGGAGCCAAATCTCCATTTCTCAGAAACAACTCCTGAATTAACGACAAGCTGTACACTACACACAAATGGCATCTGTGAAGATAACACCTTAATCTGCCTTACACAAGCTAATATTACTTAACCACTGAGAAAGGCAACCACTGAGCAAGCAAGCTGCAGAGCAGATGTCTGGTCCCTCTACTATTCCACAGCACCAGTGATCCATGACAGTTATTGGCAGCATTTCCTAGTAGCATTCAAGGATCTCCAATATCTAATATGTTAAGAACAAATGTGTGTAATTCTTAGGATGTATTCACTAGCTTGGATGCACACAGGTACAGAAGTACCATTGCATTTATAAGGCAATGTGCACAGGGAAGCTGCAGAAACAGAATATGCAGTTGTCATTGCCACAGTACTGGTACTCACAATGCAGCTGTACTCTTCATCATCCATCTCTTTGACTTTCAGGCAGTAAGACTTTGCAGGATTTAAAATTTAAAAAAAAAAAAAAGCAACACAAGAAGGAAATATTAAGAATTAGAAGCAATTTCAACATTTCAACCCACAGCCACAGGGTTGTACTATTTCAAGCCTTCCCTCAATGCTATAGCTAGGGATACTGGGGAAAGCACAGTGGGATCAGAGTCTATTAAACATCCCAGGTGGAAAGAAAATCTATTTAGAGAAAGAGGGGGAGAGAAAAGGAGGGGTGCTTAACATTTATATTACAGGAGCAAATACTTTAGATAAGTGTAACCTAGTAAGGGAAAAATCCTGTGTTCATCTACTGTTTGGGAAAACACAGTACCAGAAAAGTATGAGGAGGGAACAAAAAAAGAGGAAAACCAAAAAAGATAAATTGTGGGAAGGACTGGTGTGGGAAGAGATGCTGCCATATTCACTTGCCTTAGGGCTGCAGGTCCAAATACTTCTCTTAAGTGATAAAAGGAAATAGATTCCTACAGTTATAGAACAGATGCACTTAAGAACCCTATCCTTTTTGGGTGTAGGAAACAAGGGGTGAGTTGAATGGAGGACAAAAAAAGCTAGGGTCTAAATGAAAGCATATAAAACATTTGTTTACTTTGTCTAAAAAAAACTATCCAAAACTACCTGAAGAATATGGACTTGTGAGCTATTTAGGGGAGTTCAAGAGCATAAGTTGCACAGAAACTTGTTACAAATAAACCAGAAAATTAATTTGGTCATGTAGAAAATAAGTCATCTGCATTCTGGGAGTTCGTTCTCACCAGTGACAATGATTAGATTAAAAGCAGGTGTCTGTGAATCCAAATAATCTGGCAGTAGACAAAGAACTGGAAAAAAAGAGTGCATTCTCACATGGCTTGTGGAAGGATGGATATGTGGTCGTACAGGCTGTATGTGACTTTCAGGCTACAATTCTATAAAACTTAAGTTCAACCAGCACTAAAAAAAAAAAAAAAAAAAAGCAAGCAGCTCACCAAATATTCAAACTTGACATCCAAGTACTTTTTGATAGTCAGCCTTGTGTCAGGAATGGCTTTATTCAGATATGTATTCAAGTCAGTAAGCATCTGCAAAGGAAACATCCTGTTGCTGAATGGAAGACCAAAAAGCATGACTACAAATCATCAAGTGCAACCTTCTAACCAGCACAGGTCATAAGACTGCCTCGAGTTAACTCTTTTTTGAACTACAGCATATTTGAAATAAAATGTTTATCTTGACTCAAAACTGCCATGGTTAGCGCATCTATTACTGTCACTGGCAAGTGGTTTCAGTGTTAGAAATGCATGCCCTACTTCTAGTCTGAATTCATCTTCTTTGGACTAATATTGTTTCATTTTCAATTGGTTCTGGAAACCGTTCTCCCTGATTCAAAGGCTCACTGCCCATCATTGTCCATCCAACACGGTACTGAAGGTGGTGCCCAAATCAACATTTAATCCTCTCTTTGCTAAACTAAGTGGACAGAACCCCTGGAAAGTCTCACTCAAATGTATTGATTGAAATCCTTAAATTGTTCCTGAATTGCTAATCTAATCTCTTTTAAATTTGTTGATATCTTTTCATTATGGGTACTAATATCAGGGAAAGGGCTCAAGGGACTACACTGATCAAACTACACCCTCATTCCCAAAAGAAAAGGAGAATAATATACTCATGTGCAAAAGTCAAAGGGACAAGGTTGATATATTCACTACATTACCTCTTAGGTTCTTTTATGAAGAGAGTTCCCTGAAGGAAAGCAAAGACAGTTCTTCCCACAATAAATTATCTTTAAGACCACACCTTCAAAGACATGCTTCTGTCTTTCTAGATTCCCCTCTTCTGCAGACCCTTTGCTCCTATGGCTAAACTCTTTACCGGCTTAATTGTTTTCAGAAGGTGAATCCCAAACTTCTCAATGTTGCGGTGGGCATCAGCAAATTTCACAAAGGCTTCACTGGCAGCTGGTTGTGGCTCCCGTACACCAATGACAGAGAAAACGTCTCCAAATGCTGGATGAGGGTAATAAATACAAATAGATAAAAGAAGAAGTTGGCCCTGGAGAAGAATCTTGCCTCCAATATTAAAACTCCTTCCCATAACCTTGCCATTAGCTGGGGGATGTTGCTACATATTCCCTAAAGACCACAGGTTGGCAGGGCATTTCTTCAATGTCTCATGTGAAAGCCAGGGCCTGTGTCAGCACTATGTTAGGTGCCAGGAGAGCAGCCCTTCGCACCTCATTTCTGTAACACTTAGTTTTCTTTGAGTGAGGGAATCACACATCTAAGTACTGACTAAAACTCCTGAAACTGGAGGTCAAAGATTTCTGCTCCCTTCACTTAAGATTCTTTACCTCTGTGTGTCTGCGATAGCTCAAAGAAAGCCCTGAGAAGACTCTTGGTGTGCTCTGTCAGGCCTGTGATGGAAGATAAGAAAAAACACTTAAGTCATTTCACTAAAACATAACGAGGGCATCCCTCTCTCCCATCTGCTGTCTGATGGAAGACACAGTTTACCTTTGTATAACTCTGCAGTCCTCTCCAGCTCCTCTAATCTCTTCACTAGTCCATCTAAATGGAAACAAGAATCAGAATACAGAATTACAACAGTGAAATCCAGGACATGGTTGAGACTTGACCAACTGGAAAAACACTAGTTTCGTATTTTTGGTTCAAATTTCTCTCATCATCCCCTGGTCCAACATGGGAAGCTTTCAAAATAACTGCCAACTAGTTTGACAGCATGGCATCATCAGCATTCACTGAGTGGGTCCCCACTTTAAATTAATTTGACCTTAGCTAACACTTAAATAGCCCCAGTGACAGGATATATAACTCAGGAAGGGTAGAGGCAATCACAACAGTGAGGTATAGCAGAAGGAAAGAATTATGAAGGAATAACGTGGAACATGCAGGTAACAATAAAAAGTTGGTAAGCACAGGAGGGTAAAAGCGTTCCCTTAGGAAAATGTCCTCCTGGACAACACTTACCATTGCAAAGTATGGCTCGGCTTAACCCCAGGGCATCCGCTGTCCCTGAGCTCATGTTCTCTACCAGACGATGCTTTACCTTCTTCAATACTAGAGGACAAAAGAGAGTTGCAAACCAGGATCAGGGTCATTTCTATGGGCATGAAAAGCACACTAGCATACTTCGCCACTTTCTCAGGCACTGAAGAAACTGGTGAGGCTGAACTCACTATTAAGGTAGCGAGCAGAAAACAGAATACCATAGAAACTAGATGTTGGGTCCAGCCATGCATAACACATCTTCTGTCTTCTGTCTGTTCTGCTCTCAGATCCTATATACTTTAATCAATAGAGCTCTAGCACTTCTTGTGGAAGACTATTCCAATAAAACACTTTGCTATAAGCTACCTATCATGATATGTGGAACTCAACTTTGCTTATGCTACCTGCTGTATTGCTTTAACTAAAGTCAGGAGAGGAAGCTGAAAGCAAGATAAATAGGATTTAATGCTCAAAGTTATCTCTCTGCTTACTTTTATCTTTTGGACCCGAGTTAAATCCTTTTGTCACCCCTTCATGGAATTAATTTCTTCTTTGGTGGTCATACCATGCAAATTACTAGAGACAATTATGCCCTCTTTGGAATCAGATGACTCAGCTACATTGATTTAGAGGCAAACTTGCAGGGGTGCCAAGCGCCTGCAGCTCCCAAGAACTCAGATAAACCCACAGTGCTCAGCATTTCTGAAAAATACCATATTCTCACTGCACTTCTGTTTCCCAAGAAATCCATCTCAGCCCTCACTGTTTTCCTGAACCCCTGTCAATTCATTAGCACCTTAATCACCATAAAAAGAAACTAAACCAAAAATAATAGATAGATTTTTTAAGAAAGTGAGAAAGGTAGACCATATAAGTGAGACAGCTGTGTAGGCTTAGTTCAAAACACACACTTTGTTTTAGAAATAAAGCCTCCCCTCTCTCCTATAACATTTATGGTTGTATAAAACTCAGCATAGATAAGTGTTTCATCACTGTTCTCCAAGCTGAGAAACTGCAACCAGCTGAAACTCTCAATAGATCAGCATAACTTACACGTATTAAAAATAAATAAAATTATTATCTGAGTTCCATCATCCATGCTAAACACAGCACAGAAAAACAAGCCTCCCACAACAACAGTCAAGCCTCAATTTAACTTTCAAGACTATTTCAAGAAGCCTGGTAAAGGTTTTTTAAACCTGTAATTCTCTTTGACAGTATCTATCTGAAAATTACTGAGTTAAGAGGAAGAACAGAATCAGAATTTTACTTGGTTTTAGCTGGTACCAACCTTTCACCCCTCCGTGCCACTTTAACACTCTAGGGAGAAAGAAATCAGTCTTACCGATATCCAAAGACTTGCCCTGCTTTGGGTCAGCCTGAAGCTTGTTGTAGTGAATCGTCACTTCTCCCTGTAGCAAGAGCAAATCCAAAACTGCTGTGCTGGAAGCAAGCAGCAGTGGCTTCCTTTACCAATGGACAATAAACTAAGCTATGACCCAGAAGCTCCAGTGGCCCCCTCCTACCTCTCACCTTTACCATCTGTATCATCTCGGCCACCGCCACCTTAGTCTTCCCTTTGACGGACTTCCCGTTCACTCCAGTGATTTCATCACCAGCTGCTACAGTGCCATCTAAGGCTGCTGGGGTGTTATCAAATACCTAGCGGAAAAGAGAAAGAGCACAGGTAGTCTGGAATCAAGAGGAAGAGAAAGGTGAATGCAGGGCTGAAGAACAAAAACAAAAAAGGGACAACTACATTCCTCCTATTTAACTCAGTTGTATTTTGTTCATGGTGAAGTCTCAATTCTTCCCTAACTCAGAGGTGGGCTGATCATCTTGTTCTCTCAGGAACTTCTTGGCTGCAGGACATACCTCCTCAAGCGTAGGAGTTCTTGATGTTGAGAACGTCACACCGCATCTCTGTGAATTCTAACTTTGTACCTCTGTGAATTCTAACTTGCTCTCCAAGGAGAAGGATAATCTCAGAAGTCTTAATTTAATTCTTCCACATCTACTAGGTACTAGGGTAAGGAAATCTTACTCACTGGAAAGTGAGATGATGTCTCCCACTTTGAGACAAACAAATAGCATAGGGGTCTCCATACTTCCCATCTCTCAGGCCAACTGTTTTGGAAAGGTGGTTTATTGTCCCTCCCCGAGTGCCCACCTGGACAATGTAGAGACAGGGGCAGTACTGTGCTCCTCCCCCAATGCTAATCCCGATCAGGTTCTGAGAGTCCTTCTTCAGGGTCACTGTCCCAGGTACAGTGGGGATCCCCCTAGAATGAGAAAGGGGGAATGAATAACTGAACGTGGTAGGCAGAGCTGCACGTGTATGAAAACACTCTGTTATCTGAGTCAATACGAACTGGAAACATAATGGGCACTGCACATTTGAATTCATCACATTATCTCTGCCATAGTCTCTCAGTACGGGCCAGAAGAAAGACCCTCCGGGCTATCTTTCTTGAGACTGCATCCATGGATTAAGGGTGGGATAGACACCCTCATCCATCGCTAGGCACGGGGGAAACACTATCATGTTTTAGAGAGTGTTTCATGTGCCCTCAGTGATGGAGTGAGAGGAAAACTTGCACAGCATAAATGAGATGCAAGACAAGTGCTCCATATTGAAATACTAGGGCCTGAGCAGTGAGACCCTGAACCAAAGTTGACATCTAGATGAACCTCACAACCTAACAATATATCTAATATGTATAATATTGATCACATATGCAATGTATTATATTACCTTATTAATATATGCCAATTTATAAAAGCTTTGTTGTAACGCTTATAGAGCTTTGCTGTAATGCTTGCTGTGTAAGGCTAGTCAGCAGAAAGATACTAATTGTGTAACAGTAGCCAAAATTAAGCGCGGACGTGCCCTATTGCCACAGATGGCAAAGGAATGTGGGAAGTCCTGACAAGCTTTGTTGAGAGATACAAAATCAAGATTACTAGATTCTTTTGTTCTTGTTATCTCCCCTCTCCTGCCCAGGCCAGGCTCAAGACAGAAGTTAACAAGGAGAAAACCACACCAGACGTTTTTCACAGTTTAAGATAGAAAGTTGTTTATTCAACTGTATAAAAGTGGTGAATGTTTGCAGGGAAATTTGGAAGCCTCATCTATACAGTGGACGCAGTGTATAGAGATTTCCCAATTGCCGGGAAGGGTTCTCCAAATCCTCGCTGCAACCAGGCTCCCCAGCAACTGCGGATCTGGATGACGGCAACATATTACTACAGCAACTGCTGATATATCTTTCTTAATCACTATCTCTATGTAACAATGATTAGGTGCATTACCTTACTTTCTGCTTGTTATAGTAGTTAACTTATTATTTTGCTGCTTTACCTTATCTTGGTTTATTTTATTTTCACTGTATTATTTTCCTCAGTATTTTATTATTTACACATAAGTAAAAATAAGCTAACTTCTTTAAACTGGTGCCTGCGTCCTCTGTGCTAACCCCGCCAATTGGCAAAACAATGTCAAATTCACTACTAAACTCATCAAACATTTTTACTTGCTCAGGAAATGCCAGTGTTCTTCTCCTTACAGACCTCAGGAGTCCAGAGTTTCTCTCCACTTCTTCCTAGCTCTTATTATCTTTCCTCTATTGTAAATATTTTTTTCTCTGGCTAAGGTCACAAATTTACCGAAGATCTGTCAGTGCTGCTTTGCAATCAGAAGAGAGGTAATCACTGCAGAACAACAGAAAGTGTTCTCCTTTGCTCACCAGCACAGCAATGCCTCATCCCTAGTCCCCAGAGGGAACAAGAAATTAGGACTGAACAGCAAATCTGACTCTTCAGCACACAGTGTCAGGAGCAGGTAAATTTATCCATTCCCATTCAGTCTTGGCTGCAAAGACTATTTCTATCGATAGTAAAAAAACAGGAAAAGACAAGCAAAATACTCACAGCTTATCTTCCTCAATATCATAGTCCAAATCTGCAAACATTTTTTTAGGTAAGTGGCACTTTTTCACCTGTAACTGCTTATTCCGAACTCCCTGGGAAGAAAGAATAGAATAAACTCCAATAAACCAGTGAGCTCAACAGAAAACCACAGCAAATCAACCTGTCACCCTTGTCAATTCCCCTGTCCTTTTTTTTTTTTATTTTTTTTGAATGTCACATCGTGGTCTCCATTCTTCTACTGAAGATGAAAAACACGTCAAGTGTCTCTGATTCTCTGCACTGAATGAGACAGAAGAAAGTCCTCGAGTTTGAATGCTGCACGTTTCAAAACCCACACGGTCCATTCTGGAAGCTCCTTCCTCACACCTTCTACCTGCCTAGCACCACAGCTGCTACAGATATTTCCAGTTTTATCCCCTACGTCTGTTAAACTTCTCCAACTTGTTCTTGTCTTCCTAACAAGCTATGCCACTTCATGACGTTTATCTCCTATTTTGGGAGGCTACGCAAAGCTTTTCGCAGCTCGTTTTCACGAAAAGCCCCATCATGCCCCCCCTCCGTTGCATTTTCTATTTAATTTCGGACAGTAATTATCAGCTTTTGTTTCGCTCATCCTGCGGCAGCAC